>NC_087211.1:26434657-26557157 GCF_015104395.2 Macrobrachium nipponense | reverse complement strand
TCTCTCTCTCTCTCTCTCTCTCTCTCTCTCTCTCTCTCTCTCTCTCTCTCTCTCTCTCTCTCTCTTGTTCGATATTCTCTCTCCCTCTTTCTCTTGCTCGATATATATATATATTTATATTTTCTTTTGTCTTTTCATTAATAATAATTTTTGTTGGGAAAATTTTTGTAAAAATTCATGATATTGAATTGTATATGCTCCCGTGTTGTTTTCAAAATGTACTGTTTTTCTGAAAGAATCACTTGTTTACTGCGGGTATCCTTCAAGGTGTGGCTAGCCTATGGCGACTCCTCCTCTCTGTAGAGTGAAAATCGCCCTTATGGCTAATCTGGTAGTGTCAGTTTGTATATTAAGCCTTCTTTTGACTATGGTGTTCATTGTAAAATCAGTATGCCTCAGTAAAGGGTCCGAGTAGGACCGAAAGTACTCGGCTATCTCGCTTTTTAATTTTTTTCCTTCGTGGCAAAAAAACTTTTATTTATTTATATATATATATATATATATATATATATATATATATATATATATATATATATATATATATATTTGAATAACTTTATCAGGAAATATGTAAAACGTGATGTTATGTATATATAGATAATGCCAAGGAGGAGAATGAAAAACTAGACCTGCCGAGATCTTTCGATCTTAACGACCATTTACTGATGTATGTTCCTTGTTTACAAAAGTGCCTATTGAAACTGTGCTAGAATATTTAAGTAATGAACTCTTATTGCATAAATTACCTATGTCCATTAGTCACATAATTTCGCTGATTAAGTTTTGTATTTGCAATTGCAGATTTACTTTGTTATGGGTATGGGTAACCCTTATCACCTCTCCTGTCAAACTTAAGTGGAATTCTTTTAAAGACAACACCTCCCGAATATCACTCTTGTCCATTTAAAATAGAACAGATATGTAGATGGCATCTAGTAGTCTTACCTGTTATTATCGATGTAAACGATTTATTGTCTAAATTAGATAATTTAGTGCCATCCATAAAATTCGCCGTTGAAGTTGAAAATAACAATGTATTCTCTTTCCTAGATGTATTAATACACAAAGAGTCTATCCAGTGTAAATTCAGTATTTATAGGAAACCCACAAATATTTAAACATATGTACCTTTTTGTTCTGGCCACCATCTTTATATCACATTTCAATTTATTCTTCCACGTTCTTACATGCTTTGCAGGTTGCGAGTCCACAGACCAAGAAATAGAATACATAAAAAAGATATGAAATGATTTCTGCTACTACCTCATATAATTGATTTATGTTATCATAAAGCTCACAAAAAGTTATATAGTGTTGTTAATAATGAAAAAGAAACACCTAAAAATATACGTAGCTTGCCTTACTTTGGTGGATTTGAAACCATAAAATCAATATTTCAATCTTTTAATGCTAATATTGTGTTCTCTTATAACAATACCATTAAAGGTATGCTAATTAAGAATAGTCCAGTAACAAATAACATCGTTTACAAAATACCTTGCAAAGCGTCTCAGTGACGTGATCGGTTTGATCTTGACCTGCCACCTCGGTGGCCGCGAGTTCGATTCTCGGGCATTCCATTGAGAGGTCAGAGATGTGTATTTCTGGTGATAGAAGTTCACTCTCGACGTGGTTCTGAAGTCTCGTAAAGCCGTTGGTCCCGTTGCTGAATAACCATACAAACAAACAAAAAATACGTTGCAAGGATTGCTCGTTTTTCTGTCTGTCAATCAAGCAAAGACTTAAATGTACGAATAAAGCAGCATATGTATTCAGTTAGAACAGCCCAGACTTCAAATGCATTATTATCCATCTCCGCGAAAAATCTCTTTGTATAAATTGGGGCGATAGCTCTGTAATTGCTAGGTCTAATGATTGTGTTTCAAGACATTTACTGGAATCAACAATTATACAAATCACTAATAAAAAATCCTATACCTTAGTCTAGGATTGTACCATTCAGACCAATATATACTTATAAAATGTTTATGAAGGACCCTGAAATAAATGAGTTTACTAATAATTAATAAGTCGCACATGTTTTTAGTTATTCATTATTTTTCTCATGCTCGCTATATTTAAGTCTCATGGTCTGAACACATTTGCAAATTTCATGTTACTTTACGAAATGTATTGTATTTCAAATTAACTTGCCTTTGACCAGTGTATTTCACCGCACCGCTCTTAAATCCCTAATCTAGCCTCCGGGATTTTACTATTTTTGTGCTGTCCATTTGTATATGCCTCTTTGTTCCTAATGGAAAATGTATTATTTTCTGACTAAATTACTAGTGACCGCCTGTGGGTGGCTGCTTTGACATCTTTAATCTACGCCACGGGCGTGTTTTTAGTTTTTTTTTTTTAAAGTGCATTGAACCTTTTTTTAATCCTGTAATGTCCTTTTGTATATGTTTATCTGTACTATGTTTCTCATTGTTCTGATCAGTCTTGTCTCTAGTGAAAGGTTGTTAAGACAGAGAGATTTCGGCAGTTTTCCTTTTTCATTTTCTTCCGTGGCGTTACCTAATATATATATATATATATATATATATATATATATATATATATATATATATATATATATATATATATATATATATATATATATATATATATATAGATATATTTATATATATACATATATATATATATCTATATATATATCTATATATATATATATAATATATATATATATACTATATTTAATATATATATATTATATATATATATACATATAGATATATATATATATATATATATATATATATATATATATATATATCATATTATCGATATTATCTATATTAAGAATAATATATAATAAGTTTACATAAATATCATGACGAGTTATAATAGATAATATATATATAGTTAACCATATACATAATAAAATATCCAGAGAGATATATATATTATAATATGAGTATTTATATATATTATAGAAGATATATATACATATATATACATAGATAAAGATATATAATATATTATATATGAGTATAATATATGATGACATAGATATATATATAATATATATATATATATCTAGTATAATATATATTATAAATCATTTCAAAATACATAATCAAAGCTTTATTTACATATGTTATTGGATTCTTATTCTGTCAATGCTATCGAGGAATCCTGCGAAAACCAGAAAAAAATAAATTCAGTGATGTCCATAAACTGAAAATATGCATAAGAACTTTGTCACTGATATAATCTGAAGCAAGACTTTCATTCCAATTACAAGTTAAAAACAAAATGTTGAGAATACAAATAATTTTTAGTTTGTGTATTTCAGTAATATGTTAACGACAAAGAGATAGGGAAGAGAGGATTAAACAGCCGTATAGCATCAAAGGGAAAGCTTTTTTGATGGAAAAAGAACAATGCAAGCACAAAAGGTAATTTTTCTAAAAGCATCGGACGCATTACAATATAACTACACACAAAAGATTCAGTGCAGAATATTGAATATTTCATGAAGAAAGGGCCATTATGGAACATTCATATATATAGATATATATATATATATATATATATATATATATATATATATATATATATATGCTTAGCAAAACGAAATGTATTTGTATAAATATTTACGAGGATTAAAGCATGATTTAAAAAAAATTAATATTTAAATTAAATTTTTTATTGTTTTTATTTATTTATTTATTTATTTAATTTTTTTGTATGTATGACAAAGAGCAAATATATTTAATTTGTACTTGTGTTCCAGTGTAAAAGCATATATATATATTATATATATATATATATATATATATATATATATATATATCAATTCAAGCTACAAAGGTCCTTTAATATCTAAATTCACTTTACCTACCAAATGATATATTTTTCATATATGTACCGAAGGGGAATTTTTTAATTGATAATAATTTCGTCCCCCCATGGGATCGAACCACCATCCAAGTGGACGGGGACGAAATCAGGACAGTCAGTGACGCTATCCAAATCAGCCAACAGAGACGCTATAAGTTCATATCGATTGCTGACCTTACAAATCATCCTCGATCTGGATGCTTTCGTAATTAGAATCGATATGGAACCCCGTCTACCATGTTGGCCAATTCGAGCGTTTGACAGCACGTAGCCTTTTGTTATGAATAATTATCACATCGAACCGTGATCCATTTATATATCAATTCAAGCTACAAATGTCCTTTAATATCTAAATTCACTTTACCTCCCAAATGATATATATCATTTGGGAGGTAAAGTGAATTTAGATATTAAAGGACATTTGTAGCTTGAATTGATATATAAAAAATGGATCACGGTTCGATGTGATAATTATTAACCATATATATATATATATATATATTAATATATATATATATATATATATAGTATATATATATATATACTATATATATATAATATATATATGTATGTAATATATATGTATGTATATATATATGTATGTATATATAAATATATGTATATATATATATATATATATAGAATATATATATATATATATATATATATATATATTATATATATATATATATATATATATATATATATATATGTATATATATTAGTCTCTTCGCTTTTGCGAAAGACTGTTTGTTTTTCCTTACGACTGTCATTCGTAAGTATTTCTGGTTCCTTCCGTCTCCTATGTGATATCTTAGTAGAGTGGTTCTTCTTAAACTAAAGGAGATGATTCAAACGGATAAAGTGAAAAAGGTACAACAACTTTATTCTGTAACTCCATAATAAGAGAGACAGTTCGGTCGGGAGACCGATATGTTTGATCGCTGGAAATGAACTGACTTCTTAGAGCATCACGTTGATAGCGAAACATTAGCTATCTCAGCGATTCACATAAAAACATACGTAGTCCGCCGGCTCGGAAGTTACAAGTTTCCGGCGTAGGTTAACAGGTCAACCGCTTCCCATGGAAGTTGTTATGCAAAGTTATCAGTAATGCAAAACGATGACATTTCTAAACAAACTTAAACCAGGCTACTGCAGACATCGCATAGTGTGATCTAGATTTGCATTGGTCACGTAGGACCCTCCTAATGCCAATGACCTCAGGTCATGGGTTTTTATTTACAGATTATGTAATTCTAAAATGTATTTATTACATTAGGCTCGGACAGCTACCATTCAAGCCTTGAATAACAAAAGTTACTTTAAACATGGTTTCTTAGGAGCGTGCTCGTAACATATGTTTAGGTATAAACATAACAAGTGATTAAATGCATAAAAAGGTTCTGTTACATACCCTTTTTGACATATTCATAAACAAAGATAAATGCATGGAAAATCTAGATCCATGTTTGGTAATAATAATGATTAGGTACCCAAAAATAATCAAAAGGTAAAAAACAAAAGATTAACATGTATACATGATTAATATGATAATAGGTAACCTGATTAAGAATAGCGGTTACTGATAGATTATGGTAATAGGTAACCTGATTAAGAATAGCGGTTACTGATAGATTACAACATGATCATTGATAATTGTTAAAGAGTACTTGTCACTCTTTGTAATAGGTAAATATAATGGTACAATTGTATAATAGTATAATTGTGGCCAAATTAATATATAGGGCTGGTATATTTTATTAGGTGCCCGAAAAATACCTTTAGGAGTATATTAATGTATAATATTGGGCTATAATATTTTATTAGGTGCCCGGGAGATACTTTAACTGTTCAAATGCAAAGGCGTGAGTCTTTCTTGTCCTACATTTTTGTCAGCATACAGACCGGTTTTCACACACAACACAATTCCAGACAATTTTCCTAGGCACAAAATGAAATGGCCAGTTTCAGGCGGCCCTAAACTCAAACGACTTGAGTTTAACGGGTACGTCATCTGGACGGGACAATACGTTTTCTTGGAGATCCTTCTGTGTACGCCTCAGCCTACGCCAAGCAAAGATGTTGACGGCGATAACCAATATGGCCGTCACGCTGAACACGGCCAGCAGAATGTAGTAACGAAGATTTTCTCCACCTGCATAAGTCGGTGACGCGTGGTTCATCTCAGCCAGTTGCGTCAAACGATGAGCCGCCCGCGCGTTGTATGGGAGAGGTAGTGATGGGATAATTGTAGACGCCCAAGTATAGTTCGCAAAATACGCCTTCTCACGTATTATCGTGTTGACCCCTCTGACGGTGTAGTTTGTAGATGTCCCCGTACAACCATCAGCTGCTACAAAGATTGGGAAATGGGCGGTGGTCCTGTCTGGGCATACGACGTGGAAACCGACTTTGTCGTAACGGATCCAGGAGCCATTATTCATTCTGTAATTGAATTTATTACTGTAAAAGGGATAAAGTTTCCCCAGACAACCTTCGCTTGTATGAGAGAGAGAGCCGTTTAGCACTATGCCTAACTCACATGAATCCGTTGATATAGGATAGAATTCAAAAGAGTCAGCTGTACAAATTTTATTATTCATGGCTTCTGAACAGTGAGTGAGTTTATCTAAGTCTTTAATGACTGTAAATGATTTCCTATCAGAAGAAATCAGAACATGCCCCGTCAAATTGGATATTACTGGACTTGAGTTATTCGTCATGAAAGTAGGAAACGGTGCTATTTTGTATGATTGCCAAGCATCGGAAGAATCAAAAGGTATAGTGATCATAATCCTGTAATTTTCAACGCTGACTGATATTTGGCTATAATAGAACTCTACTTTATGGGCGTCTAATAAAGGAATATAACCTAGTTTCTCCCGTCCGTTCTCCAAAGTTAACGTCAGATCTTTAATAGGCATGAGGTGTGGAGATAACACACCCTTTGTCGCTAAAAGCTTCTACATAGTCTTTTGATTTCTCAATAAAATGCGATATTTTCACACGGATATGATCTATTTTTGAACTATAGTAAGCTAACGTAGCCAGCAAATGTTGAACTTCCATAATCTGATCGATATTATTTGAATGTTCGTTTACCAAACTCATTATTTGATTGATTGAGGATAATTAAATTGGCTGCGAAGTTCAGACAAAGCTAATTCGGTTTTGTGTTGCAAAAACTCAATTCTTTTATTTTGATTATTTATCTTAAGGCGATTTGAAATTCCTAAACCTAGATTCGCAACAGATCCCAAGATGTTTAGTCCAGCCAGAATAAGCGGGTTGCGGCATTCGAGATTATTGTGCCACACAGACCACATCAGCAAGTCACGAGCAAGTTCCTCTGCCTCGGCGGTTTTATTTTGTATGTCATAAGACAACATTTCCGCGACACTTAGGGTTTGAGCTAGCGAAATCCCTGAGTTAGCATGAAAATTACGTTGGTGTATTTCCTTAAGCGAAATGGCAAACCTCATCAGGTCATTCTTTAAGTTAAGGACGTCATCTTCAGGCAAAAATATGGCCTGCATATCCACTTCTATGACTATATTACTCGACACTATAAAAATGTCGTCTGTTCTCTCGATAATCGAGCCATGATTAAATTCTATTTCTTTCGTCTTAGCGCTCTTTCCATACAACAAAGATGTCTGAACACACAATATCACTCCTAACAATAACAGATTCATTTTTGAAAACCTGCAATGAGTAAAATATATGTAATAACTCGTGTAAAAGAATAGGTTTACATACAAATAGGATTGATATATACATATATAAATTATTATACAAGTTTCATAAATACAACCATTTTTTCCCTCACTCCATCTACCTTTCTTTAGATTCTGATATGTGCCAATGGAACTATTCTCATATCAGTGGGTTTGGATACATTTTGAACCCTAAATCTATTGGCCGTAAATATTTCTAAAATGTTAAACGGGCTTTCAAACTTAGGTGTCAGTTTATAATTTAAACCTTTACGTACGTATACTTGTATGTATACCTGATCGCCCACGGCATATGTTCTAGTTGGCTTAGCTGTTTTATCATGATTTCTTTTCATTATGATTTGTGCTTCTTCTAGATTCTTACGAAGTATATTATATCGACTTATGCTTGCATCCATAACATCCTTTAGAGGATTTGATAAATTAGTTGTAGGCGTTAATACATGGAAAGGTGTTCTAGCTGGGATACCGTACAGTACCTCGTGCGGTGTCATTTTAATAGACACATGATACGAGTGATTAAGTGTGCTTAGTACCGCAGGTATGGCAATGTCCCAGTTGGGGTCTGCCCCCCCCCTAAGGTGACCCTTAAAATGTTTAAAACCTTACGATTTGCCCTTTCCACTAGCCCATTAGACTCTGGGTGATAGATCATGGTATTGATTTTCTTTATGCAAAGGAATTCGCACAAGGAGTTAAGGAAATGATTATTGAACTCCCCGCCCGAGTCTGATATAATGGTGTGTGGAATTCCATGTTTACAAATGTAGCACTCGTAAAACTTTCTAGCGCACTCGACTGCGGTTTTTGTTTTAAGCGCTATCAGTTCTGTATATCGAGTCAAAGCATCTATGATTACTAGGAGGTGCTTATTTCCTCTGTCTGACTCGTAAAATCCTGTTAATAAATCTAAGTGTACTCTTTCAAAGGGTTGATTTGGCACGGGGTAAGCCCTAGGCTGACAGGTGTTCTTCGTGTGCCCTTTGTATTCTTGACAAGTGCGACAATTTGCTATGTGCTTTTTTATATCTGTAAGCATCGTATGCCAATAAAATAAGGATTTGGCTTTCTGTGACATTAGGGAATAACCCGGGTGTCCATGCAGTGGATTTTCATGCAACCATTTTAAGACAGTGGGTATGAGTGAGATAGGTACCACCACCTGGTTGTTATTCAACTGTGGTGTGTTGCGGGTTTTCCTCGTCACGGATCTACACAGGATATTATCTTTGATGATATAATTCTGCTGCTTATACTTTATATATTCCTTTTCCTTTGGATTTCCGTTTAACGCAATGATGATTTTTTCTATTTGCGGATCTTTTCTTTGTTCCGTCTGTAATAGTTCAGCACTCCAGCCCAGATCATCCTGTTCAGATATAGTTTTAACAATGGGCGTGGAGGTTGAGATATCTATTAATTCAGCTAATGGCTCGGTACAAGATGAAGAGGGGTTGCGTGATAATGCGTCAGCAATGATATTTGCTTTCCCAGGTAAATACCCGATCCTCGCGCCAAAGTCCTGGATGATCATGTGCCACCGAGTTCGCTTAGGGCTGTGACTAAAGCCTTTAAAGAAGTCGGTTAGGGGCTTATGATCAGTGAGAACCTTGACGGGATAACCGTATATTATAAATTTAAAATGCACGAGTGCATTAACAATAGCGAGCCCTTCCTTGTCTATTACTGCATATTTACTTTCGGAAGGTCTCAATTTACGTGAATAAAAAGCTATAGGGAAAAACTGTTTATCATATTGTTGAAGCAATACCCCACCTACTCCTAGGTCTGAGGCGTCTGTTGCTATAAAGAATTCCTTACCGAAGTCAGGAAATTTCAAGATAGGAGAACTACACAGTTCATCTTTCAATTTATCGAACGCCTGTTGATGATTTTCAGACCATATGAAATTTACGCCCTTTTTTATAAGATCGGTTAGGGGAGCGGCTATGCTGCTCTCATCCGGTGTTGATTCTCGGAGATATGTGACAACAGTCACTCAAACGTCGATGTTGATGCTTGTATTCTTCTCGATGAAGGACATATCTTCGTCTTCATAAAATGTTGCGTTGATTGAAGATCCCGTTTCCTCTGTTTAGTATTGATTTTGTAGGTGGAAGTTGGTTATTGTAGTTCTTCGGTCGGCTGATATGGGTCTTGTTAATCTTATTCTTCGTCAAAAGCTGCCACCAAATATTAGTCTCTTCGCTTTTGCGAAAGACTGTTTGTTTTTCCTTACGACTGTCATTCGTAAGTATTTCTGGTTCCTTCCGTCTCCTATGTGATATCTTAGTAGAGTGGTTTGGAGACAACATCAACCCACCTCGACTCCGGTAGTGTTTGTAGTGCTTTTGACAGCACGTAGCCAATCTATAAGTCATATCACATTTCCGTGATTCATATACATATATCGAGCTACAATGTCCTTTAATATCTAATTCGCTCTACCTCGGAATTAATATATTTTCATATATGCTTAACCGAAGGGGAATTTTTTCTCGATAATAGATTTGCCTGGACCAGGGCGCGAACCTATGGATCCTCTCAAACCCAGGAACGTCAGTGAAGCTTTTACCTACTACACCACCGCGAGAGGCTAAAAGTTCATGTCGCCTCTCACCCTCATATACCTTTCGCGCGCAGGTAATTAGTGGTTTGGAGACAACATCAACCCACCTCGACTCTGGTAGTGTTTGTAGTGCTTTTGACAGCACGTAGCCAATCTATAAGTCATATCACATTTCCGTGATTCATATACATATATCGAGAAAAAATTCCCCTTCGGTTAAGCATATATGAAAATATATTAATTCCGAGGTAGAGCGAATTAGATATTAAAGGACATTGTAGCTCGATATATGTATATGAATCACGGAAATGTGATATGACTTATAGATTGGCTACGTGCTGTCAAAAGCACTACAAACACTACCGGAGTCGAGGTGGGTTGATGTTGTCTCCAAACCACTAATTACCTGCGCGCGAAAGGTATATGAGGGTGAGAGGCGACATGAACTTTTAGCTCTCGCGGTGGTGTAGTAGGTAAAAGCTTCACTGACGTTCCTGGGTTTGAGAGGATCCATAGGTTCGCGCCCTGGTCCAGGCAAATCTATTATCGAGAAAAAATTCCCCTTCGGTTAAGCATATATGAAAATATATTAATTCCGAGGTAGAGCGAATTAGATATTAAAGGACATTGTAGCTCGATATATGTATATGAATCACGGAAATGTGATATGACACATATATATATATATATTATATATATATATATAATATATATATAATATATATATATATATATATACAGTCGTAGTTCTAGGCTTGTGACCTAGACTTGTATTTCATCCCAATCCTTCGGGCCAGCCCTATGAGAGCTGATAGTCAGCTCAATGGTCTGGTTAAACTATGTAAATAATAATAATAATAATAATAATAATAATAATAATAATAATAATAATAATAATAATTTTGTCCATCCTTCTGTGGACTTCTGTGGACTTGATCAAGTTCACTGGAGGGACGAAAGCTATAAGCGCTGAAAATATTTCTACAAATACATTTCGTCTTGCTAAGCAAGAGTATTACTGCCGATTCTTCTATTGATAACTGCGAAGAACCAGAGTTTAGTGATCAAGTCCGCAGGAGGATGGACGAAAGCTTCAAGCTCTGGAAATATTTCTACTGTAAAGGTTCCATCAAATTCTTTCTCATGTTCAAGCGTTTGCTTCCTCAATATCTTGGCTGCTTTGGCCACGATTAGTGCATCATTGTAGTCACATGCCATGGCTGGGGCTTTTACCACTTTCCCCTTGTAGGCAAGGCAAATCTCTCTTCTCTTTTTGAAGGCTTCCAGTTTTGGGGTTCGGGCAAGTATCTGTTCTTTCAACCATGTTCGGTGTGCAAAAGAAGAATCAACATTTAGCTGTTCCAGTCTTTCTTTGTACAAATCATAAATTTCTACCATCAAAAAATAGCATCAACCATCTGTAGTCACTTGCTTATCTCACAAGTACATTTCACGCTCAGCAAAAGCATAGGCACATGCCTGTTGTCTGTATTGCACATATTCATCTCCAATTTCCTTAGAATTTAGCCAGGCTCTTTCCCTGTTGTACAAGCGTGTCAGACAAGATGGGTGATACATATGATCCTGGGAAACAATATCTCCAGCATTAAGCTTGGCCAAAAGTTTCTCATCTATCAGGTTCATGGCACATTGTTGCAGCTTTTCGTGTAAAGCCAATGTTATGGCCAGTTGTAAATCTTTGATTGGTGTTGGTATGTCACAAATAAAGCAGATTCCTTCTTTCTCAGTTTTAGATTCTTCTGCATCTTTTTCACCTACCTTCTTGCTACTATGTGAATCTTGCTGATGAGGCACCATCTTCTCTTGTCTTACACGATGACTTCTTTTTCATTTTCAGTTTTGTGGTTTTGAACTTCAGCATACATGATTCATGATAAGTAGCTTTGTTATTCTCAGAGGTCTGCAGAATTCTATCACCTTCGTCAAGCCTTTGGGGATGAAATGTTAAAGGTATTGGATTTAACTTATAAAATTCAGGAATGTTTGTAGCGAGGGTAACATAGCCAGCACCAGATGCAGCCACTAGTCTTCCACGTGTGTCCACCTGGCACGAGCAACAAAGCTTCCAGTTAGTTGTACTATCTCCCTTCAGGCAAGACGTCAGCTTCCAAGATTGCACTGCCATAGCTGTTGTTCTATAGGGTGAGGGTTTATCCTTTTACCACCTATACAACATATATGCACTAACAGATATGGGATACAACTAGGCTCAGATATGTCATAATCCTACCCTTAGCCTGATCATTCATCCAATTCTATTTAATTCCCATGTGATCTGTACACCTTCTGGAAGGCTCAAGTCCCATCTTCCTTGGCTCGGCTCTCCCACTCTGCCACATCCTGTCAATTCAGGTGTGGCTGTTTAACTTTGAACTGGGGCTAACTAGACAGAAACTAATGACATATATCAACCATTGGCTAGCATTGAACCCCATACTGAGTCTCATGGCTATGATGTCAACCAGTGTGCCCTAGTAGTGCACTGACACTACACTATTAGTACACTGTTACATTGAGTTAATTAACCATTTTTTGAAATTATTATGAAAATGAATTAAGTGGGGCTTAATTCATTTTCAAGCTGAAGTTATCCCAAATCTATGTATTACCTGACCTTTTACATCATCTATAAACTTAAGCACCAAATTTGGTGGACATTTTTGATATAGTGACAGCCATCTTGGATATTTCTAGGCAGCAAAATCATGTATCTAAGTATGTGAAGGTTTGCTTTCAATATTTTAGTAAAAACTGGGAGTGACTGAGGAATTCGAACGTGATTAACCAATTAAAAGTCAATATTCAGATTTCCACCGAAAGCTATTTTGAAAACATGGCGGCCATCTTGGAAAATAGCAAAATTTTTTGTGACCAGAGGTTGATGATGAGACAGACGGTCAAGAGTCATTGTGCCAAATTCCGTGCTTGTGTCACCATTTGCACTTTCCCCCCTGTTATTCTGAAGTTACCCGCTCCAGTATTATCCAATTTCGATTTACTGACCAACTTGGGGGCTTCATCCGGGTTAATTTAAAGTGCCAAAACATATTTTAGGCTGGATTTGTAGATGTGTTTAAACAAGCTTAATTTGGACCTTGGCAACAAACATAATTTGGACCTTGGCAACAAGCATAACTTGGAGCTTGGAAACAAGCATAATTTGAGCCTTGGCAACAAGCATAATTTGGACCTTGGCCATAATGTTATATTAAAACATTTTACACATAACCAATAAGTACGAATATGTATATATTGTATACCTTAAATAAAACATCATCTCCCCCCAGATGCTGAAGCCTTGCCGAGGATGGGGGGCTTAGGGTTCAGGAGCTGGGCCCTGATGCCTGGTGGGAACTACTTTCTCGCTGAGCTTTGGTGCCCAGCTGTTGATCCAGCTAAATAAGTCAGCCCTTTATCTTCTGCTTCCTCCCCCTATAAGGTATGGATTTTATGTTGATGACTTTGGATTGGTTTTGGACATGATTTAGTCTAAATCTTGGGATTTGAAGGAGGGTAAAACTCGAGTACCTGACGTGGTCGAGCGAGGGGAAAGTTTAATGTCAAACCCTATCCTCAGTGCCGGGTCTGATCTCGACGGACATCACGACGCCTTAGCACTGAGGGTGAGGTGTATATCCAGGTAATAGCCCTAGGGCGGCCTTTGTAAGAGGGATGACCCCGTCCTCTAATTGTGGCTCCGTGGTGGGTGTGGGGATTACGCGGACGAATTATATTTTTACGTATATATGGTAAACCCCCCTCTTTTATCTGACTCTGGCATGGAAATGGACTTGGCAATGGATAAATGGATAATTGAGGTTCGAACATCGTTACGATGGAACCTTTTTCTTCTCCTGTTTTGGAAAGAAAGAAAAATGCAAAAGTGATTTCAAGGAACTTATATATTCAAAGTAATAAGAAAGGAAAAATGGAGATTCTTCCTGGTATGTATGAATTAGTTTCTTACAATAAGTTTATAATTCTTAGGCTCGAAGATGATGTATTGCAGAATATCAGTGTATTTAAAGCAAGCAGAGAAGTTAACAATGTATGTAACAGTATACCAAAAATTCGTCCACAGGATGATGGGACCCTGTTAGTCGAAGTCTCCTCACATGAACAAAGTGAAAAATTGCTCAAGATGAATACCTTAGTAGGGCGAAAAGTTATGTGTTTCCCTCATCCTATACATAACCAGAGTCGAGGAGTAATATATGCTCCTGAACTGCTCTTATTAGATACTGAAGAAATTCAGCAGGAATTAGAGGAACAGAATGTGGCAAAGGTGGTCAGAATGAGAAAGAAGGTGGGAGATCAGATTGTTCCCCTGGCAACACTATTCCTCACTATTAACACCTTTAAATTACCTAATGCTATCAAGGCAGGATGGCTGAACTTCAAAGTCAAGCCATACATACCATGACCTTTGAGATGTTACCACTACCAAATGTTTGGTCATTTGATACAGAAATGTAGAAAGAAAATAAATGAAGAAACTGCTTTATGTTGTAATTGTGACAAAGAAGCACATGGACCATGCAATGAACCACCATCTTGTATTAATTGTGGAGAAAACCATCCTGCATCCTCAAAAAGTTGCGTGAAATTTATTTTAGAGAAGGAGGTGCAAACAGTTAAAGTTATGGAAAAGATTTCGTTCAAAGACGCTAGAAAAAAAGTATTAGAACTTCAAATAAGACCGGGAGTTACATTTTCATCAGTAATTAAGAAGCCACAGTCCAGTGTACAAGTGCCAGCTACTCATGCAGTACAACAGCAACCATCTGCTGCAGTCACAAAGTCAAACCAGGCTGAGACAATGCCACGTGGAGAGGAGCATAGTGATGATAAACCTAAAGCGGGATGTTCTTTAAATAATGAAAATAGCACATCACTCCAGCAACCAAAACCACAAGTTCTTAAATCATGTACAGCAGAGATACCTAAAGGAATACAGTTGAATACATCCAATGGAACTCGGCCCAAATCAGATCACAGGAAAAGAGAGAGAACATCAGAAAAAGAAAAGATAAAAGTGAAAATGAAAATAATGAACTTTCCTCTCAGAAATCCATAGGTATCCAGAGCAATATCCCCAGGTTAAAACGTGTAAAAGATAATAATTAATTATTAATTGTAATGGATCGCAGGCTTTTAATTTTGCAGTGGAACTGTCAGGGGATGCAAGCCTAATATAAATCTCTACAAATTTTAATTAAAGAAAACTTACCAATATGCATTGCCCGGCAAGAGACTATGCTTGGACAAAAAATCATATGTCCTAAAGAATACATTTTTTATCATTCTGATTATGATGAGCAAGTAGGGATTCATGGTGGAAGTGCTATGTTAATTAGGCGAGATACAGCTCACAAAAAATATCCACTGCAAACAGATTTACAAGTAGTTGCTGTTCAGATTTTTCTGAAAAAGAAATATACCATATGTTCACTGTATTTACCTCCGAATAGAACATATCATAATCTGACTCGAGAATTAGAGGAATTAATAAATCAGCTTCCAAGGCCTTTTCGTATTGTTGGTGATTTTAATGGAAGACACCCCATGTGGGGTGATGTAATCTCCAGTCCTAGAGGAACAATATTTATAATTTTATTGAAGACAAAGAGCTTGCAATCCTTAACTCTGGAGAACCAACACATTTTCATATTCAAACGGGGACCTTTTCAGTGATAGATTTATCAGTATGCAGTCCTGATTGTCATCTTGACTTTTCTTGGAATGCAATGAGTGAAGGATTAGGAAGTGATCATTTTCCAATCCTTATTAATGTAGTAGGAGAAATTGCTTCACCAAGATCACCTCATTGGCTTTGGATAAAGCCAACTGGGCATTATTCAAAACCCTGACTTTTTTAGAAATGGGTGTTGAGGATTTCCAGTCCCTGGATGATGCCCTGGATTTCCTTTGTAAACTAATTATTGATGCTGCCCAGAAGACAATGCCTCGTACAACTGGAAAATTTAAAAGAAAGCCAGTTCCTTGGTGGAACTTCAATGTCAAATAGCTCGTAAAGCAATGCGAGCAGCTTTTACACGCTATTCCAGAAATAAATGCTCTTATTATTTAATCATATTTAAGAAGGCACGAGCCAGATTTCGATACCAAGTAAAACAAGCCAAACGTCAGTCATGGGTAGATTTTATCTCAAAAATTAATTGGAAAACCCCTTTACCTGAAGTCTGGAATAAAATAAGAAAAATCAGTGGCAAATATGTTCCAACACCTCCACCAGTATTATTAGTAAATGGAAATGAATGAATGATTGGAAGTTTTCTGGCATCCTGACATCGAAGGTCATTGACGCCGATATCGTTTATTATAAATAAAGTATAAAAGTATATTCAATTAAAACCATAAAAGCAAATATATCATTGTAAAAGTTAAATAGCTTTCAGAAGACCTGCTTCTGAAATAAATCTAAAAATGCCACTTGCATTGTATGACACATCATGTCTAAGAATCTTGGCAAGGATGAACCTGCCATCCTCGCCTCGAGCCTCAAACAGATATCTATTTCTTTCCGTGCTATAAATGGGGCATTCAGTCAACAAATGCTTCACGGTCAAGGGTATCAAACAGTCGTCACAATATGGTTGGTGTTGGCCAGCTAGCAAAAACTCATGTGTCATCCGAGTGTGACCAATTCGGAGACGACAAAGAGTAGTTTCCCACTTTCAGGGCATCACGTTATATTTCCAAGGGGATATAACATTTGTTATTTCTCTCATCTTATTATCAGCTAAGCTTTCCCAATGCTTTTGCCAATTATTATAAATAAAATTCTTAATTGTAGGTAAAAAATCATTACATGGAATGGGATACCTTCTTGGCAACTCAGCTGCAGCATTCTTTGCCAGTGAATCTGCCTCCTCATTTCCACACACACCTGCGTGTACTGGAACCCAACAAAATCGAACTGTTATTCCTTTCAGACCAATAATAAAAAGCCTCTCTAAAATCTTTAAAACCAAAGGGTTACTAGAATTAAAAACTTCTAAAGCTTGAAGGACACTTCTTGCATCACTAAAAATGGTAAAATTGCCCTCATCTTTTAATGCTATTTTCTCAATAGCGGTTAATATGCTATATAGTTCTGCAGTAAATATGGAAGATACTAGAGGAAGTGCACCTCTACAATTAAAAGAACCACTATATACTCCAAATCCAACACCAGCATCAAATTTGGAGCCATCTGTATATATAAAAGTCGATTCCCTATGTTCTTTGACATGTTCATGAAAGAGAGACCTGGCTTCTAATTCAGTCATGTTCTTTTTTATACCAATAAAATATTTATAAAAAGATATCTCTGGTAATTTCCATGGAGGGGTTGCTGATATCCTAAATGGAAGAACTCTATTTCTTGCTATATCAAGACCGTTTATTAATTGTTTTACCCGAAAACCATAAGGTTGAGGAGATTTTGGGTGTAACTCAAAATATTTACAATGCCTTACAAAGTTTGCAGTCTGACAGGCTAAAGAATTGGGAAGTCTTTGCAACCTAAACCAATACCGAATAATAGAAGACTTTCGGTAAAGGTCTAAAGTTAATTCTCCATCGTCAACAAGGAGACTTGGAATAGGCGAAGTTCTAAACGCTCCTGTAGGCAATCTAATACCAGCATGGTGTATAGAATCTAATACCTTTAATCGGCTTGGGGTGGCTGAGGAGTATATTTCACACCCATAACTAATTTTTGAAAAAATTAAGGCCTTGTATAATTTTAAAATAGTTTTGTGGTCTGCCCCCCATGATGTATGTGACAATACTTTTAAAAGATTCAGAGCCTCAAGACACTTAACTTTTAACGCCTTTAAGTGAGGAACCCATGTCAACCTGCAATCAAATATCAAACCTAAAAATCTAGCTTCATTTACACATGGGATCCGTTGGCCTTTGATGTATATATCCGGGTCAGGATGTACTCCCCGAATACGAGAGAAATGGACAACAACAGTTTTGTTTGTCAAAAACTTAAATCCATTCATATCAGCCCACTGAATAATTTTGTCAATTGAGAGTTGTAGTTTTCTCTCAACCATCGACATTCTAGATCCAGCAAATGATATGGAGAGATCATCTACAAATAATGTTGAGAGAATATCTTGGGGAATGACAGAGGATATCCCATTAATGGCTAGTGCAAATAGTGTTACACTTAGCACACTACCCTGGGGAACTCCTTCTGCCTGACATCTCCTCTCTGATAGAGTTTCCCCCACTCTGACTTGAAAAAATCTATGTGAAACAAATGATTGAATGAACAATGGTAACTCTCCTCGTAACCCCAATTCATGAATGGTTTTAAGTATACCATATCTCCATGCAGTATCATATGCCTTCTCAAGATCAAAAAAGACTGTTACATGGTGGTGTTTGGAAGCAAAGGCTTCACAAATAGAGGATTCCAGTCGCATCAACACATCAGTCGTTGAATGCATTTTTCTAAATCCACACTGGATAGGTGATAAAATACCCTTCTTTTCCAGGTACCATACCAGTCTTACATTGACCATCTTCTCCATGATCTTACATAAACAAGATGTCAATGCAATTGGTCGATAGTTTGCAGCTAAAAACTTATCCTTACCAGGTTTTAAAAAGGCTAAAATAATGGCTAGTTCCCAAACACTTGGATAACTATGATCATGCCATATTCTGTTAATAATGCTTAAAATAAACAACTTGGTATTAACAGGTACATGTTTAATCATTGCATATGGAATTCCATCGGGTCCAGGGGCTGTATCATTACACGTAGCAAGTGCGGAGTCAAATTCTCTTTCAGTAAAAGGAGAGTTGTATGACTCTTCCCTTCCTGTTGCAAAATTTAAAATTTTCTTTTCTTCATTGCTCCTAAACTGGTGACCAGGAGCTACTTCACACTTGCGTGATACATTTGAGAAATGATCCGCCAGGGCATTGCTAACCTCAGTTGCTCCAGTCACATACTGATCATTCACCTTCAACACTGGTGGTGGGTTGGGGGTGAATTTGCCTGCTATCTTTTTTACTTTCCTCCACACAGAAGATGGTGGTGTTCTACTGTTAATGGAGGAAACAAAAGACACCCAAGACTGTCGCCTAGCTTCTTTCATGGCACGACGGAACTGTGCTCTACATTTCTTGTATATAATTAAATTCTCCTCAGTACGGTGTCTGCGCAAACGGGTTAAAGACCTTCTTGTGGCTCTGTGCAGGGCAGTTAATTCTGAAGACCACCAGGGGATTGGTCGTCGTTTGAATAACCCTGTTGTTTTGGGAATTGAATTGACTCCTGCTGTATGAAGGGTTCCATTCAGCATGTCTATGGCATCATCAATATTTTCAAACTGTTCTGCATTCCCTTCAATTTCGCTTAGCTCACGAAATCTACCCCAGTCTGCCTTGTCAAGATTCCATCGTGGCGATCTCTGTAAAGGTGGACCATTGTTAGTGTTGATAATGATTGGTGCATGATCACTAGTATGCCAATCATCTAATGTCCTCCAATCAAAATCGAGAAGGCAATTAGAGCTTGCGATTGATAGGTCAATGCATGACAAGGTACCTGTCTGGACATGAAAGTGTGTGGGCTCTCCTGTATTAAGGAGTCCGACATCCTCATTTTCCACAATTGATGATATAATATTGCCCCTTGTGTTTGCTAAAACATCGCCCGATAAAGGATGTCTACCATTCAAATATCCCAATAAGAGAAAAGGTTGGGGGAGTTGTTGAATCACCTCTACTAAATTATCATACAAAATATTATCATTTGGAGGTAGGTACAGAGAGCATAGTGTATATTTTCTCCCTATATCAATCTGTACAACCACTGCCTGCAGAGGTGTACGAATAGACAAAGATATTTGGGGAATATCTCGACGAACGTAAATGAGACTTCTGCCATGGCTCCCTACTTGTTGATTATATGGTGTTCTATAGCTAATATACTCTCGAGGACAAGGAGTATTAGCATCAAGCTTGCTCTCCTGTAGACATACAATTATGGGGGAATGCTCATGAATTAGTAGCTTAAGTTCTTCATATTTGGCCCTTAAACCCTGACAATTCCATTGCAAAATGGAGGAGAAAACTATGGATCACTTCTGGAAGACATCTTGGATGAGGTCTTCCCATTGGCAACTTTTAATCTAACATTATTTCCTGTAGGTTTCTTTAGAGATGGTCTTGATATATTGGGTTTTACGTTTGTCTTTTTCTTTGTGTCCTTTTGATCTATTTGTTGAGGCGGATGGTGGACCTCAACTTGAATTTATGATTTATTCAAGTTATCTTCCAGTTGATCAGAAACATCAACAGATAAAACATCAAATTTATTTGACGTCATAGCTTTAATGTTTCTGATGGAAGGGGGTGAGAGAGATGGAGGTCTCTCTCTTTTTCGATTAATAGTTGGTGGGCTTCTAGGTTTTTGCACCTTCCCCACAACAGGTGCACCAGGCAAGTTGGTTTTTAAGTGGAACCTCCATCAAATCAGGCAAGAACATGGCCTGAGAGAGGTTTGTACTACTAATAGTAATGGGGGACGAAGGTTGTACGGGGATGGGCAATGCCCCACTGGTAATACACTGTGGCAAAGCCTCAGAAGGCAATATGCTTACCTCATCATGCAGCATTTTATCATTAGATGGTATATTTCTTTTTATAGAACTATTGGCAGTGCTAGATGGGTTTGATTTCAGTGCCTTTGCATAACTACTTGATTTATCTAATAGTCTTTTGGCATATCCCACACTTATGTGTTCTAAGTTGGATTTGTTAAGGGCAGCTTCTTCCGACATACAGCTCGCAGCTCCGGTCAGTGGATTTATGATTTGAGCTGCAATTTAAACACCTGGCCTCAAGTGTACATTCTCCATGGTAAGATTTGGAGCAAATACCACACATTTTTTCGTTTTTGCAAACTTTTGACGGGTGTCCAAATTTAAAACAATTAAAACATTGCAGTGGCTTCTGCTTGAATGGTCGAACTTTAATAATTTCATTTTCAATAATAATGCGGGAAGGTACATCAGCATCCTGGAAAGTAAGGATAATCATTGATGTACCTGGGACTTTGTGTACTTTCCATACATTTAGTGGACACATGTCCAGTATCTCTTCCTCTGTAAATTCATACAGATCTTTGTTAAAAACTACTCCCCTTCCGTAGCTAAAATTTAGGTGGGGTTTGACATCTAACTTGATATTATCATCATTTGTTTTAAGGTTGGATAGTATTACAGATTGTGTGCATGATTTGGCATGGATAAGGTAACTATTTTTTCCAAAACGAGATATGTCTCCCGGTGCAATTGTTCCTACTTTTTCTGAATTAATTTGCATATTTTGAAATAGTTCCCTGTAACCCCCTGAGATTCAGCTACAAGCCACATCGGTGGTTTTGGCTTCCTCTGGGAAGGCATAACTAAATCAGCATCTTTTTCAAACCAGTCCGCAGGTACATAAACATCCAAATCCTTTGGTACCTTGTCGCAAAGAGCAGCCATTATATTCAAGTTATTAATTTTGATATTATTAATATTACATATTGCATTAAATGCTTCGTCATGACTATTGTAAGATATCCATGAATCCCATTTTGTATCTTCCAGTTTCATTCTTATTTCTGTTATAGATCCATAACACTCAAATTCTTTGTATAATTATCATAATTTGTCTCTATTGGAATTTGGGTAACATGAAGGATTCGAAGTTTCCTTGCGTTACCCAGATTACTCAATTTTGGAATATCAATGGAATGGTCCTTCCTAGTTCCGAGGTCATCAACAGAGTTTTCCCTAATTAAATTAGCAGAGGTCGTCAACAGTGCCTGAGGTTTGCCATTCGATCCAGGGGTATAAGAAACATTAATTTCCGTCATTAAATTAGTTTGGGGAAAGAAAAAAATTAGACTGTCTGACATCCCAAAAGAGAACCCATTATCCTTTCATGAAATTAATTTCTCCACCAATGACACCTGCGAGAGCTGCTTCCCAAATGTCCACTCCCTACCCTACCACAAAGGGATGGTACCACTATGATTAGAGTGGCTCAAGTGTATGCCAAACCCGCTTGATGGGACTGAGAGCATTACAGGAATACAATCATCCCCACTTTAATCATAGTGGCAGGCAAACCGGACAGAATGCCGAGAGTCCTATCTCTATGAAACCGGCCAACCCCTGGAATCCGAAGGCCAAGTTTTGGTTCGAGAATAGTCCCGCATGCCAGTATGGAAATACTGACATTCCAAGGTGTCCAAACATTATTGGGTAGTTGGCAAGACCACCACAGCTCCCACAATTGATTTTGAAAAAATTTCCAATCCCGGATATGATGTCCCCTAAAAAAAACATCTGGACAGTGAAATGGGTAAGAGTTTTGACAGCAAGGTTGGAGAAAGTTGATAAATATGAAGAAGAATGAAACAATTATAAGTAATAGAAATAGGATGAGAGAAATTTAGAGTCAAACTGAGGAAAAACAAAAATTCCACAGTTTGAGAGCCTTCTTGCCCGTCACCACGCTTCAGCACGGGAATGATATACCGTGCAGAAGCCCAATGACTTCATCAAGGCATTCTCTCATTAAGAGGGTAGTAAATGGAAACAAGGTTGCCAATCCAGAGGA
Organism: Macrobrachium nipponense; assembly: GCF_015104395.2. NCBI lineage: Eukaryota > Metazoa > Arthropoda > Malacostraca > Decapoda > Palaemonidae > Macrobrachium > Macrobrachium nipponense. The sequence continues at coordinate 26,534,330 of NC_087211.1, read as the reverse complement.
TGTTAGTGAGGTTTTTGCTGACCATTTTTCCAATGTTTCATCTAAAAACCCAAGCTCACCTTACTATGAAGAACGTATTCAAAAGGAAAATAAAATTCTTGACTTTACATCCACGCGAAGCGAATCATATAACCAGCCATTTACCTTTCAGGAATTTTTATCTGCCTTGTCATCATGTAATGAATCTACTCCTGGTGCAGATGACATAACCTATTCAATGATAAAAACTTGCCACATGGAACACAAAAGTTTTTGCTCGGTATTATTAATAAAATATGGAAAGAAAATGCATTTCCAGCTTTGTGGAACATAGCTATATTACTAGCTTTTTTGAAGCCACAGAAAGATGGTATTACTCCGTCTAGTTATCGTCCTATTGCTCTAACATCATGCATATGTAAGTTAATGGAAAAAATGGTCAATGTGCGACTTATATGGATCTTAGAAAAGAAGGGCCTTATAACTCCAGCCCAGTGTGGCTTTCGTCAAATGCGTTCTTGTACTGACATCTTAGTGCGTCTAGAAAATTCAATATGCGAGGCTTTCATATCCAGAAAACCTCATGTATCAGTTATCTTTGACCTGGAGAAAGCTTATGATACAACCTGGAGATATGGTATTTTGAAGACACTCCATGATTATGAATTCTGAGGAGAATTGTCATTATTCATCCAAGCTTTCCTAAAAATCGAAGGTTCAAGGTTAAAGTTGGAAACTCATTTTCATCTCTTTACAGCCAAGAAGAAGGAGTTCCACAGGAAGTGTCCTTAGTGTGACACTGTTTGCTTTGTGCATTAACGGCATTGCCTCTGTGATTCCTAAAGATATAATGTTTTCCTTATTTGTTGATGACTTCTCTCTATCGTTTGCAGCCTCACGAATGGCGGTGGCTGAGAGAAAAATGCAGCTGGCTATTAACAAAATTGTGGAAGTTCTCTACATCGAAAACTGTTGCTGTACATTTCTGCTGCATTAGGGGTGTACACCCTGACCCTGACCTCTACATACATGATCAGAGGATATCATGTAAGGAAGAGGCACGTTTTCTTGGGATTACTGTTCGACAAAAGAATGACTTGGGTACCTCACCTAAAAGATCTTAAAGTCAGGTGTATGCAAGCTCTGAATGTTTTAAGAGTGCTTTCCCCATACATCTTGGGGAGCAGATAGGAATCACCTAATGATCCTCTACAAAGCCATAGTGGCATCAAAATTAGCATATGGTATACTCTTCAGCCTCGAAATCAAAATTAAATATTTTAGATTCGATGCATAATGCAGGAATAAGGATTGCAAGTGGTGCCTTTAAATCATCTCCAATCCCAAGCCTTTTGGTAGATTCAGGGGAACTGCCTCTGGATTCATATCGTCAGATATCACTTGTTCGATACTGGCATAGAATCCGGAGGATTCCTGACTCGTTAATTGCCAAGCAGTTTTTAATGATAAATATTTTAGCCTTTATGAACGTAATCCGCGTTATCCAAAACCTTTTGGATACAGAGTTTTAAAAATTTTAGAAGATTACTCTATTCCAAAGGTCAAAGTCTGGTCATTTAAGTATTCTGCTGTGCCCCCTTGGAAGCTTCCTTCTGTGGAGCACTGCAGGTTCTTCACTGGTAGCAAGGAAGAAATGAGTGCCGAGATGCGCCTTTTTAGAACATTTGGCGGACCATGATGGTTCAGTCATAGTTTTTACAGATGGATCCAAGTCTGACGTTGGCGTCGGCTATGGAGTTGTATTTCCCAATTTTAATAAGAGTGGAAGGCTACCAGATCAGGCATCCATTTTTACAGCAGAGTGTTATTCAATCCTAATTGGCTTTAAAGAGATTGCTTGTCATTCTGGAGAACAATTTGTTTTATGTTGCGATTCACTGAGTGTCTTGCAAGCTATTGGTCATTTTAATTCACTCCATGCTATTGTTATTGAAATTTTAGAGTGGCTTCAGTTGCTTAAGATTAGTGGTAGGAAAGTATCTTTCTGTTGGTCCCCTGCACATGTTGGTGTGGCAGGAAACGAAGTAGCAGACTCACTTGCCAAAACAGCTGTCAACCAAAGTAACATAGCTAGGTGTGCACTCCCTACAAATGATCTGTATCCAGTCATTAAATCGGCGTTCCTTGATTCCTGGAAATTTGCATGGGAGCTAGAAAACCAAAAAATGAAAGAAATAGCTACTACCATCTTTCCTTGGAAGTATTCACCACTGAGTAGGCAAAGAGAAGTAATACTCTGTCGGCTTAGAATAGGCCATACAAAAATGACACATGGCTTTCTGATGAGTGGGGATCATCAGCCTTATTGTGACGACTGCTTGGTACCATTGACAGTCAGACACCTGATAGTTGAGTGCCCCAGTCTTTCAGAAGAGAGATAGAGAGGTACTTTCCTCCACGTTACAGGGGAACTGAAGATGGTTCTTCCCTTACCAAGATTTTAGGGACGGATTTTATTGAAAGCGCCCTGTTTAATTTTCTTAATGCCATTGGTTTTTTAAATAAAATTTAATTTTTACTATTAATTTTGTAAGTTTATAGGTTTTACGATTATTAATTTTTATTTATTTTTTTTATCATGGGAATTTTCCTTTCTTAAATATGCATTATATTTCCTTTTTTTCTATTCCATTGTAGTGGGGCGTGCAATAAAACCAGTTAGCAGTTGTGATGCCAGATAATCTTTAATAAATCAATCAAACAAACATCATCTAGAATTAAATATCATCTAGAATTGCATTGACCGAAAAATAATCCTCACAACAAAAGGCTGAGATAATATCTTTTAAGCCATTTACTTTGATGCTCAGATCACTCACCTGTGCACTTGGGAGCGAGGTGAAGTGTATCCGACTGTATTATATATGGAAAACCGGAAGTATCAGTAATCCATAGTGAAAAGACTTCCGTTGAATTAGGCGTTAATCTGTCAATACGAACCCCCAAACAATAATGTGTGTGTGTGAGAGAGAGAGAGAGAGAGAGAGAGAGAGAGAGAGAGAGAAATTGGTATACTTCTAGTATACCAAATGACATGTAAGAACTTAACACCCTCAACAGAAAGAATTATTTATGACGCACAATTTTAAACATTTCATCAGTAAACGTTGAATCACAACATCCAAGACAAAGTATCTTTTTGGGGGAGAACTTTTATTGAATTGTTTTGTCCTAAAACTAAAAATCCATGAAAATGCTTTGTTTTGTTGTGTGTATAGGTGTATTTCTCTAAACAGTAAAACGCAGTGTGCACCAATATATTTTGTGTAATAACATTCCAATGGTTATGAACTCCACATCTTGACATTCTGTCATTCAGTCCTGGACAGACCTGTCTAACCCCTGGCCCATCATAACATCCACTGGTTACTGAATGACAGATTTCAGATACTTTGTATTCTTTTCAGGAAATAAGTTGATAACATACGTTTGCGAAAATACATCAAAGGAGAAAATCCATTAGAATAACTGAGATTTTAATTTCGCTTAGGATGTGGGAAAATTGGTTCTCAGAAAAATAATACACACACACACACACACACACACACACACACACATATATATATATATATATATATATATATATATATATATATATATATATATATATATATATATATAATTTATAGGCAGACGCAGAGTGAAACTGTTCTCTTTCTATACAGACATGCGCGCAAAAAGATAGTATCTAGCGAAAAGTTGTTTATCACTTGAATGGAGACGAAGAAGACAGCTAAAAACATGGCTTCATATTCTTTTTCTGTTTTCCTAGCTTTTGTGATAAGATATATATTTTCAGTCGAGGCAACGACGAATTTTACCAATAATCGAAAGAACGCGTTTTTAGTTTTCCATAAAAGAAATCTGTTGAGATGTCTATTTGTCTGTACGTCCGCACTTTTTCTGTCCGCCCTCAGATCTTAAAAACATCTGAGGCTAGAGGGTTGCAAATTGGTATGTTGATCATCCACTCTCCAATCATCAAACATATAAGCCAAATTGCAGCCTTTTAGCCCCATTTGTTTTTAGTTTATTTAGGGATAAAGTTGGCCATAATCGTGCGGTGTCACTAACACTGGCAATCACCCGGCTGCGGCTAGAGTTTCATATGGCATTATATGCTGTACAAAAAACTCGATTGATTCGAAGAAACTTCGGCGCAGTTTTGAAACTGAAAATTTTAGTAGACACAATTGAGTGTTTGATCAAGTCTGGTATCGCAAGTGGTAGCTAATTCTCATCTTTTCTGAATTGCACTATTTGTGTAATTAATCTTAATCAGATATCAAACCCACCTCATTTAGAGCTTTTGACTGAAGCAGATGATATAATAAGTGGAATATCGAAGGAATCATTTTTATTTTTAATGTTGATTTCACATATGATGGGAGTGCAATGGTCTCCTATTTTCAATTATTCTTCGAATTATTTTATGCTTTCTGTCATTTCAGTCCTTCGGACCACAGGGCATTCAGTGTCATTTAGACTTATGAGAAGTTTCTAGCTGTAGCTGAATATGCCACAATCTCACATCATCTAAAAATACCACTGTTTATCCTAATGAAGGGGACCACCAGAGCTAATAACTTGCTAAACAAACTGTCCTAGGAAAAAATGTCACATGAGAGTAGAAAACAGTCAGGGGAGAGGAAGATAGATAAAATCCTAGAATACTGCATGGAGGCATAAACAAGAGCATCAACACCCTTACGCTAGCCAGGAAATTGTAACACAGTTTCACAGCAAAAGAAGTGCAAGACCAATGTTATTCAGAAGTGTGAAATCGTGACATCCATGTAGAAGTCGGACAGCAACGCTATGCAAAACAACAAACATTGTGAGAGTATGTACTAGATAGATCTCTGTGAGTGGGATAAACAAGCATGTCCAGGATAAGGCCAAACTGTTAGCCTTACGGTTAATAAGGAAAACATGAGAGAGAGAGAAAGACAAAAGAATGTCCCCTTCCTGTACCCCTATCCTATGGTACGGTTCTATGGTAGACTACTCTCACGTAGACAGAAAGCTCGTCTATTTCTATTGCTTCTAAATTTGACATCTCACTTAGAGGGAAATAGCCAACTTTGTCATCTCCTTACACACGGTCTTTACTCATGGCGCGTTATCTGGGATAAGCACTATATATTGTAAGGATCTGAGCTTCAGCCAGACATTACTCTTGACCCCAAAGCCAAGCGAGAAAGCTTTTTGTCCTCCTCCTCTTAGCTGTTGCAGCTCCTGATCGAGGCCACTCAAGAAGTACAGGTACTAAATACGACCAAGTTCTAATCAACGTGACTGAAACAAAAGGAAACTGCCAATCAGCAAATTTATCTAGAAGACATCCTTCTGACATTTGATGCACAAAAAATATGAAATATGTGGCAATGGCGCCCTCCCCATCTTTGTGGATGGGGAATTTTACGAGTAATGAGGTACGAATTAAAAACAATAAAGTCACGGTAAAGTGGTATAGATTAAAACCTCTTATGCTTTCCTCCAAAATTGGATTATTGATTCATTATGAAATTTAGGTCTCGAGGACCAAGCCCCGGAAATTGGAATCTACTACTTTATTCGGTCACCTCGTCATATAGTCGCTGTCGCTTTTGTCTTGGACGATGCAGTTCGTGACTGGTTTTGGAAAATGTTCGATGGATGGATGCCCTTCTATATGTTCTCCAGTGAAATTAGTACAGGGTCCTTCTAATAATGTTTATGGAATCTTACCTTACGAGTTACGACCAAACACAGTCACTAGATCGTATAAAAATCAAGCTCTGTGGCAGAAACAATGACAATTACGCTTCGCCATAAGTCAAGCAAATGCTAAAGTTTAAAGATCAGATAGTCACAAAATTATTATTGACACATAGTAATTATACCACTTCATCGTATGAAGACTTCATGACTTCCTTCCCCACCCCATGGAAGAGGTTCCAGGCATAGGACTGAAATGAATGCTGAAAAACTTCCGGGTCAGTGACCAAGTTAAAAGATTATGGTATTAAAGGGTGGCTCTTAAAAAGTCAAAATTTATAGCTCAATTTGTAGCATTGCGCCAAAAAATTTGATAGCTCATGGACTATGCGTTATATTAGGCAAATTGTGGACAGGCAGACGATTGCGTCTAAAAGATCAAATATTGACAACGCAAGGGATCTTTTTCCTTATGGAATTTAGCTTACATAAATAAAATTTTTGACAGTATTCGTGATTAAACAAGCGTTTTTATGCTTCTTTCTCGACTGTAGACTCTCCAAAAATAAACAATAAAAAAGTTACGTACAAGCTTATATTCATAAGAAAAATAACTCTATGTTCTGACCTCTCGTTACAAAAACATTAGAATACAAGAAGGAAGGAAGATTAAGGAAACCAACATGGTTAAGGTAACATTATCATAATATGGACTGGAGATGCGAAGTTGCAGGCATTTTGGTTTTAGTAAATGGCTTTACGACTCTGTTAGACGAGGCTCCTATTCATTAGCATGTTTGATGAGTTTGAACTATCAGATGGGTGTCAGGTGAGTTGAAGCCCAGATCAGAACCAATACACACACACACACACACACACACACACACACACTATACATATATACATATTATATATATATAATATGTGTATATATATATGTATAGTGCCTGATCCTGGAATACTACTCACACACACACACACTATACATACATATATATATATATATATATCTATATATATATATATATATATATATATATATATATATAGATATATATATATATATATGTATGTATAGTGTGTGTGTGTGTGAGTAGTATTCCAGGATCAGACATAGGTGGTTCAACGAGGTCCGCAACCAAATGGACCTGCTGAACTGGCGGGCACTAGGTAAGGCTTTTGTGACCTCAACCCCGATGATATTTAGGGGACCGCAACACGAGGGTTCAAGCAATCTCGAACGTTTTTCTTTGAATACTGATTAGTAAGCAGCACAGCCAAACGAACCAATAGATTAATTTATCATGTTTTTAACAGGATATCATAGTATATATTGTTGTTTGTTCGCTGCATGAATAAATAAAATATACTAAATTTGTTACCTGCTACCCCCTAGATGCTGACCCCTTGGAGTGGGCAGGGGGCTTAGGGACCAGCAGCTGAGCCCTGATGCCTGGTAGGGTTGCTTTCTCACTGGTCCTTGGGGCCCAGCTGCTGATCCAACTAAATTAGTCAGAACTTTTCCTTCTTTCTGCCATTTTTTCATTCTTACTACATCCTTCTCCTTCACATAATATTTTTTACTAGCATTTCGGATTAATTATGCGGAATTTTCCACTCTTGTTAAATTTTACTGCTTAGGTGAGTCTGAGAAGGGATCGTGTTCTGGAAGGGGTTTTCATTCGAAGCTAATTGTGGGAGTTGTGGTGGTTGAGTCACCACCTAATATGGTTTGGACCCAAGAGGTAGTGATGGGACCCTCTCATTGCTATCTTGAGGGCTGAACCATCTCCAAACATCAGCCCATCGGAATCCAGGGGGTGGCTGGTGTTTTGGATGGGACTCCTGACTTTTGTCCGGAAGCCCACCAATACGTTTGGAGTGGGGAGTCGGTCCTCATATGTAGGGGCAGAACTCCCAGCAGGCGGATAGGCTTTATACCTGGGCCACTGCAAGCGTATTGGTGCTATCCCGTAAGGGTAGGGTATGGGGTGGACCATGGGGAGTCGACTCTCACTTGTGCCATTGGTGGAGAATTTGAATACCTGACTGACCCACGATACCTTCTTGATATAACCAAGCAGTCTACAAATATATTTAAATTTATGGATGTCGACCAATGTTTGCCCTCCCTTGGTTCTGACGCCCCACCAATGGCTCAACACCTTGATGTGGTGGGGGCGCTTGTGAGGTGCGAGGATGAGGTGGACGATGGTAGCCGGGCAGTTTTATACCCTGGCAGGTGCAACCATGCTACTAAGGCCATTTCTGAGCACCCAGATCAAGTTCGATCCTCTTTTGAATCTTCTATTTTTTTCAGTCTTTCACTTCTTCCCCTGTCAGGACGAACCTAAAGTCGATGACCTTAATATGTTAATGGATGATGGCTCTGACAACTCCTGTAATGTGATGGAGGGCGGGGATGGGCGGCATTCCTCCTCACCCGTAAAATTCGAGTACCTGATGTGTGCGAGCGAGGGGAAAGTCTTATGTCAAACTCGGTCCCCAGTACTGGGTCGGATCTCGACGGACTGACGACGCCTTAAGTGCTGGGGATCGGGTGTATAACCAGGAAGTAGCCTCTAGGGGTGGCCTATGAACTTGGCATTCCACACCCCTCCCTTGTTGGCCTCCATGGCGGGTGGAGGACTACCTGGCTAAAAACTACTCTTTCATGTTTATGCATTCATTATTAGGTCCTAATGTTGATGACCCCAGCATGGAATTAGACTTGGCTACTGGATTCACCCAAGAAAATAAGCCTACCATAACAACGATGGCACCATATGAACCATTATTAAGAAATGATAAGAAAAGAAAAATGTTCAAACCCGACACAACATTAATTCATTTTGACCATATTTTTGGAACAGATCCCCCTGATCCCAACTCCTTGACGAGGTGGGGGGCTTAGGGATCCACTGAAGAGAGAGTATGCCCCTTTACGCCTACTCTCTCTGCTGTGGATCCAACTGAACATTGGGACCTTTAACTCCTTTACTCCTCCTCCTTATAAATTTTCCCCTTTCCCTTCTTCTTCTTTTGTTGACGACCTTGGCAAGGTTTTGGACTATTGAATTGACTGCTCTTTTAACTTGATGGAGGGTGGAGTTGGACGGCATGCCACTCCACCCGTAAAACTAGAGTACCTGACGTGGTCGAGCGAGGGGAAATTTTTATGTCAAGCCATGCCCACAGTGCTGGGTCCGATCTCATGGGACTGACGACCCTTAAGGCACTGTGGGTATGGCGTATATCCAGGTGAGTGTCCCAGGGTAGTTACCACTGTAGCAATATTACTCCTCCCCCAGTTGGGCCTCCCTGGTGAGAGGGACCTCATCCTGGACGAAAATATATATCATTATTCTATGGAAACTACAACAAACCCCACTATGACTTCTGGCATGGCAACGGATTATCCCCAAGACACCCCAGTTAGAGAAGAGCTGGATGGTATCAAAACTTGGATACCATATAGACCATCAAGAAAAAACAAATATCGTGTTGACCCAACCTTGACCCATTTCGACTCCCTCTTTGATAGTGGAAGTTGGTCAAGATTCCTTACTATGGAAACCGAAAATAGAATATCGGCATTGAAATTGGAAAACTTTTTGTTGAATCGACATTCAACTGCAGAAATGTCATTCCGACTAATAAAAGACCAAACGTGGTTAATTGAAACCACAACTAGAAGCCAATCAGAAAATTACTTAACAATAAAAAATATTGATAATATAAATGTACATATAAAAAAACATGACAACATGAACAGTGTACAGGGTACCATTGTACTCCCTGATGATGAAGAACCTTTAGAAAAAAATATATTGCTAGATTCCCTTAAAAAGAGATATAATAATGTCCAAGATTGCGAAATTTACAACATAAACAGTAGAAGTAGTAATGGAAAAACACTCAGAATAGCAAAAATAAAATTTGACGGCCAAGAATTACCTTTAAAAATTAAGATTATGGGCCAAAGCAGAGAACTTAGACCGTACGTTCCAAAACCACTACAGTGCCAAAACTGTAGCAAATATGGACATACAAAGAAAAACTGCCGTAATACAGCGGTATGTGCATATTGTGGATCTAACGAACATTCCACACAGTGGAAGTGCGGTGAGCCAAAGTGTGTGAACTGCGGGCAAAATCACCATGCAAGATCTAAAGAGTGTATGTATTATATATACAACACAGAATTAAAATTACTTCAAGAAAGAACAGGAATGCCCATAAAGGAAGCCAAGTTAGAATTAAAAGTCAGAGGAATGTATGATCCTGCTAGGAAACAAACGTTTTCTACTGTAATTTCAAACAATGATACAAAAATGGAAAAGGATAAGAATATTAAAACCCTAACAGAAAAAACGGAAGGAAAAATAACCACTTTGCATAAAGAAAACAGTTTAGCAAAAAACCAAGAAACATGCACAAATATTTGTTCAAATTCTTTTGAGATATTAAAAGAAATAGAATCTCAAGATGATACATGTATCACTGAAATGTTAGAAGAAAGTTATAATGAACTAGAAGGTAAAGATAAAAAGAGACCCCTGGAGAGGACTCCGCCCAAAACCAAAAAACCAACAATCATTAGAGAATTGTCTGTTAAAGCAAAGACTAACTACCCATCGAAAGAGCACAAACCAAGAAGTAAGAATATCCCATTGTCTCCTAAAATAGTAATAAAACCAATGGAAGCAACAACCCAGAACATCAAAGAAACAGCTCAGGAACAAACCATAGACGAAAATAATTACGTGATGGGAGAAGAGATTACTCCATCACCAATAATAGGAGCAGCAAAAGCAAATGAAAAAAGAACACCACACAAAAACACATGTGGATGTAATAAATGTTTCATAGAATTATGCAACAAAAACAGAAATATAACAAAAGACAGTTTAACGAACACAATAAAAATTTTATAAAATGTAGAAGTAGAGAGACTACTAGTTTGGACACTCACGGAAAAGGCTGTCTGTGCATTGGACATCTAATATCTTATAAAGAAAAACAAATAAATGTCGTAAGTAAAATTTTAGAGAAAATGCAAATTGATGATCCACAAAGAGAAAATAGCACACTAACATAATATTTTCAACAATTACATTATACAATGGAACGTAAATGGCCTCCAGACCAGATTACATTTGGGAGAATTGCAACGATTACTTAAGGAATATGAACCTATGGTAATATGTTTGCAGCATGTCAATAAAACAATAACAACTATAGGTAAATATACCTTAGTATCTGCATCTAGAGAGGAAGAAGGAAATCTAGGTACTGCTATATATGTGCATAACAAAGTATGTTATGACAAAGTACTTATAAACTTTACTGACTTGCAAATATCAAGTATTAAAATACAAATTAAAAATGATAATTATGTGATTTATAATTTATACAACCAACCAAATAAAAACTATGACATTGATAAACTTAAAGATTTATTAAACAATACAAAGGAACCTACATTAATACTAGGCGATTTTAATACTCATAGCCCAATATGGGACTGTAATTGCACAAACTCAAATAAAGCAGGGAGTAAAATAGAAGATTTAATTGATTCAAACGACATTTGCTGTATAAATGATGATGAAATATCCACATATTTTTCAAGAACACATGGGACTTTATCCTCGGTGGACTTAACTCTATGTTCAACAAGCATAGTTGACAGATTGGATTGGAATACAGTTGATGACTTGCACACCAGTGATCATTTTCCTATATTGGTTTCCTTATTGCATAATAGTCCTGTAAAACATGTTCCTCATTATAACATTTTTAAAGCAGATTGGGAACAATATAAAAAGCATACTAAAAATATCCCACCATTTGAATATTTCAAAGACCACAATGAAACTAATAAATTTCTAGTTGGTTTCATTAAAAATGCTGCAGATAAATCAATACCAAAGACCAAACCCCATCCAACAAAACACAAAGTTCCATGGTGGTCTGATAGGCTAACAGAGTTAATAAACACAAAACACTCAATAGGGAGACGATTAGATAATTTGAATAAAAAATTCGCTAAAATAAATACAAAATTTCCAATATTAGAAGGAACTTTGCAAAAAATGACTATATTATTGCTAGAAATTGATACTTTAAAACCTGTATATAACAAAATATCTGCAAAATTTAAAAAGGAAGTAATTCAAGGAAGAATAATTTCTTGGAGGAAATACGTATCAGATCTCTCAAATAATACTCCCATACAAAAAATATGGAAAAAATTCAGAAAAATAAATGGTACCCATGTTAAACCACCTAGACATGCGATATTAAAAGATGGGAAGAGAATACTTAATCCAAAAGAAATAAGCAATATAATAGGAGAAAACTTAGCAAATGTAAGTAGTGATAAGAATTTGGATGAACACTTTCGTACAAAGAAAAATAGTATAGAATTAATAACAATAAATTTTGAAACAAGGGAAGATATATATTATAATAGAAAATTTGATATGGAAGAATTGGAATATGCTCTCTCGAACAGTAATAAATCTGCTCCTGGAGGTGATAATATTTGTTTTGAGATGATATGCCACTTAGCACCTTTGGCAAAGTCATACTTATTACAATTTTATAATCATTTATGGCTTCGGAATTTGTTTCCTGATGAATGGCGTAAAGCTATAATCATTCCTATCCCCAAACCTGGAAAGGATCCAAGCAATGTTAACAATTACAGACCAATATCTCTAACAAGTTGCTTATGTAAATTACTTGAAAAAATGGTGAATGCTCGACTAACGTGGCACATTCGAGAAAATAAAATTTTGACTCCTACTCAATTCGGGTCGCAATGTAACAGGTCTACATTAGATTCTCTCTCTTTTCTAGAAGACCATATACGCAGAGGATTTGAACGAAAACAGGTAACTGTAGCTGTCTTTTTTGACGTTGAAAAGGCTTATGATAACTACATGGAGGTATCCTATATTAAAAACTTTACAAAATAACAACATCCGTGGACATTTACCCAAATTCATCCAAAACTTTCTGACAAAACGCAGTTTTCAAGTGAGAATTGATGATGTATTGTCTAGAACATTTCCACTTGAAAATGGTGTTCCACAGGGAAGTGTCCTTAGTGGCACACTATTTACCCTTGCAAGAAATGATATTAGTAAAACTTTACCTACTGGAATTAAAAGCAACCTTTATATGGATGATTTTGCCATCTATTATTCAGCGTCTCGCATTAAACATGCAGAACGCATTATTAACAAAACTATAAGAAAAATAGATGAATGGACATCATCTGTAGGATTTAAATTAGCCATACATAAGACACAAGCAATCGCTTTCTACAAAGATAAAAGGTGGATGAAAAATGAAGAAATAGATTTGAAAATCAGAAGTCATAATATACCAATTGGCCAAACTGCAAAATTCTTAGGATTAGTACTTGACACTCATTTAAACTGGAAAGCCCACATAGCATACGTGAAATCAAAATGCAAAAAAGCTTTAAATCTAATTAGAAAATTATCAAGCACTACATGGGGAGCAGATAGACAAACCCTTACATTGCTATATAAAAGCAACTGTACTGTCTATCATTGATTATGGCAGTGAAATATACGGCTCGGCCTCAGATACAACACTGAAATTATTAGACTCGGTTCACAATGAAGGTCTTCGAATATGCTCAGGAGCCTTTAGATCATCACCAACCTCTTCTTTACAGGTTGAATGTGGTGAACTACCTCTCTCTCTCCATAGAGAGTTAGTGACAATGAAGAGTGCCCTAAAGATTCAGTGTAGTGATTCCCCAACAAAAAAACTATTTGAATTACGCGATACCTTTATTAACAATCATATACCACCTTTCCCAATAAGAGCTAGAAGACTGTTTGAGTCACTTAATATAAGTTCACAACTACCTTCAATAGTAAAATTACCGCCTCCATGGAATATGAATAAGATAAAAATTTGCACTAACTTAAAATATTTAACAAAAAATTACTCGTATACTCCAGAACACCATAGACAACATACAATAGAGCACATAAACCGAAAAGGTCCCCATTACGCAGTATATACGGATGGATCCAAATCAGAATACGGAGTGGGATATGCTGCAGTGTCCAAGGACAAAACATACCAGTTCTCTCTTCCCAACGATGCTTCTGTATTTACAGCAGAGTTATGTGCAATAACATCGGCCATAGAAATAATCAAAGAACACCCCTTTAATAATTTTGTGATTTATAGCGACTCTAGAAGCGCTATAGAAGCCATTAAAAGTTACAATCCCAGAAATGATATTGTGCAACAGATTAAGTTTTTACTCCATAAATTATATAATAAGGGAAAAAATATTGAAATATGTTGGATCCCTGCCCATGTCGGAATAAAAGGAAACGAAGAAGCTGATAAAGCAGCCAAGGAGGCAGTCCACATGATGAGATCAAGTATAAACATCCCTTAGTGACTATATAGCTCATTTTAAAACAATCATTGTAAATAAATGGCAAAATATATGGAGAGAGGAATCAGAAAGTAATAAACTAAAACAAATAAAACCTGAAGTTAAGAAATGGAGCTCCATATATCAGAGAGAGACACACACACAAGTAATCCTGACACGTCTACGTATAGGCCACACTCGTCTGACACATGGGCACTTAATGAGCAGCCCACGTGACCCTGCTCCAGAGTGCCCACAGTGCAAGGTGTTGATAACTGTCGGACACGTGTTGTGTGAGTGCCCAAGGTACGACCAGCAGAGGCTATCAACCTTTGGTAATAAAAGAATAAAAAAAATTTTGTCAGAATCTTTCTCATTTTCAGTGGTTCCCGTTTTAACGTTTCTAAAGAAATCTGATTTAATTAATAAAATATAATAACCATACAAAAACCTCAGAGTAATTAATGAATTTTAGATCAAATTCTTAAGATTTTATTGAATTGTTATTAATTTTAATACACCTTTTTAATAAGTATGTATGGAATCATGAGTAAATGTATTTATTGCGTGTTTGAGTTCTAGTATGGAAGTCTGTGCCCTTGTGCAGTTTTATAATTTATTTATTATACTTCATGACCTATTTGGTACCGGTTCCTGGCCTTTAGCCTAGACCTGGCATTTTATCTAATCCTTCGGGCCAGCCCTATGAGAGCTGAAAGTCAGCTCAGTGGTCTGGTTAAACTATTTTTATAATAATAATAATAATAATGGAACAGATAATTGGCCCAGATTTCCTGTTCTCAAAACAGAGAGGAAAATTTCTTCTTATGTTTTAGAGAACAAATAATTAAGCTCACACCCAACAAGAGAAATCAGTTTCAGAGCACTGAAATTTAATGAATGGCTGATTGAAGCCACAACAAAAGCCCAATCAGAAACATTTCAGAACCTAAAAGAAATTCAAGGGGTAAATGTAACGGTGAAAAGCCATGACATGCTTAACTATATCCAGGGTACAGTTGTACTTACCTCAAATTGAAAATGAAGAGGAATTGCCAGAAAAGAATATCATATTAGAGTCACTCAATTTAATGTTACGATAACATTCATGACCTGGAGTTATATCAAATTCCAAGCAAAAGAAATCAGGAAGTTTCCATCAAAATAGCAAAAATCAAATTTACAGGCCAAAATTTACCAGCAAAGATTAAAGTACTTGGTCAAAATAGAGAAGTACGCCCTCACGTACCGAAACCAATGCAACGCAAAAAATTTTGTAAATTTGGTCACACATTCAAGAAATGCCAAAATAAAGAAATATGTGCAGTGTGTGGTTCAGAAGAACATAGAACAGAATAGAATTGCCCAAATACTAAATGTGCTAATTGTGGACTTGCTCATCATGCAAAGTCAAAAGAATGCCCATTCTATATCTACAATACCGAATTAAAACTACTGATGAGTAGAACTGGAATGGCAGCAAGAGAGGCTAAGCTTGAGTTAAAAGTTAGAGAGATACTTGACCCAAGCAGAAATCAGTCATATAAAAATATGTTAAAAAATATGGTTCCCCAAATATCTGATGCTTGTTTAGAAAACAGAAATTTAATACCCGAAATAACAATAACAAACAAATATGCTGCTCTATCATCCTTAGATGATCATAATGGCAATACTTTATATATAGAGACAGTACCTTCCAATGCAGACATTGCTGATGATTCACTGCCAGATCAGAGAGCAAGGGGAAAAAGGCGAGACCCTGGGAATGGGACCCCTCCGAAATAAAAAAAACTTGACAACAAAGATGACTCCCATCCGCTAAAAAGTAATATAGATAGCATTGATGTAGAAGCTAAAACATTAACCACCTCACAAAGAAAAGATTTCTCAGAAAATAACATTATTCATATAACTCCATCACCCATATTCATATAACTCCATCACCCATAATAGGACAAAGAGGAAAATCCTTAACTCATCCTCAACCCCAACCAAGTAGCAGTATTCATCAACGAGCCGCCTCTGTTGAAATAGACTCATCTCCCAGTCTCGGTAAAACAAACAAGACACACACAATCACTTAAAATATAAATACCTTATCCACTCATGATCAATTATGTGGATGTAATGAATGTTTCATTGTTCAGTTGAATACAATGACACTTCCATCTACAAGCAGCCTCACTAATATGATTAATAATTTTATCACATTCAAAAGAAAAACACTCCGAAGATTGCATGTGTGTAGACCATCTTATTAAAATTCGCTCATCGAGTGCTAGAGGCATAGAACATTTATTGGAAAAAATAAAAAAAAAAAGTTCCAAGGAGCAATTACCAAGAGACTTGGCATAAAGTCAAATATTAAGAAACCTGCAGCTTTACATGAATATGCAGACACAAAAGTAAGCAAAAATAATGTTTTGCTTGACAGAGGCCTTCCTCCACAATAACATTCAAATCTTATATTATTCAATGGAACGTAAATGGTTTAAAAACACGATTACAAATAGGAGAAATTCAAAGATTATTAAAACAATATGAACCAATAGCAATATGCTTGCAACATAAAAATGAAAATGTCTCGAGAATAGTTAATTATATGTTGGCATCACATTCAGTTCCTGATATGAATACATTAGGAACAGCAATTTACGTCAATAACCGAATTACTTACGAAAATATATTGACTAATAGTTCTGAATTCCAACTATCTGGAATTAAACTTCATATTAACAACTCTACTTTTAATTTGTATAATATTTACAACCAACCTTCATGTAATTATGATTTACAAAATCTACCTCAAGTATTACCAAATATACGTGATGATTTTTTAATGGTTGGAGATTTTAATGCCCACAACCCATTATGGGATTCCTTTTGTAAAGAAACAGATTGACATGGTAACAAAATTGAACATATGATTGACAATCATAATCTTTGCTTTTGAAATGATGGAGATATTAGCACTTACCTTTCAAAACCCATGGAAGTTGTTCATCCATATATTTAAGTATTTGCTCACCTAACATAGTTGACAGATTTGATTGGAATGTTTTAGATGATACATATACCAGCGATCATTTTCCAATTTTAATATCTTGTTTGGGACATACCCCAACACCAACTATCCCACGATATAATGTACATAAGGCAGACTGGGACCAGTATAAGTTTAAAACCAGCCAGATCCCCCCATTTACACCAGTACAAGGTCATGATGAGATTGTAGACTTCTTCACAAACTTTGTAATTACAGCTGCTGACAAATCTATTCCTAAGTCAACTACTACTCCTAAGAAGCATTCAGTACCCTGGTGGTCTGACACACTATCCCACCTGATACAAGAAAAGCATATTATAGGTAGAAGATTAGAAACCCTACATAATAGATTTAATGCCTTAAGTAAAAGACCTCTAAATTTTGAGAACACTGCCAAGAAACTTGTAGACATTACTATAGAAATCAGTCTACTAAAACCTCATTACAATCGGATCTCGGCAAGATTTAGAAGGGAAGCCATTAGAGGAAAAATAATGCCATGGAAAAAATATGTATCTAGCATATCTGATACAACCTCAATAAGTAAAGTCTGGGAAAAATTTAGGAAAATTTATGGATCTCATATTAGATCTCAGAGACATGCACTAATACATAATGGCCAACCAGTACATGATAGTAACGCAATTTCGAATATTTTAGGGCGTAACATCCAAGCAATAAGTAGTATAATCAATATAGATAATCACTTTCGAACCATTAAAGCTCGTGAAGAAGCTGTCCCATTGAATTTTGAAACATTAGAGGATATATATTATAACCAGATTTTCACAGAAGAGGAATTTGAATATGCTTTATCTAACTGTAACTCTTCTGCTCCAGTCCAGACAACGTAAATTTTGAGATGATAAAAACCTGGCTCATTTAGCAAAAACATACTTATTGAAGCTTTATAATCATTTATGGGTAAATCACCTGTTCCCAAAAGCATGGAAACATGCTATAATCATACCAGTTGTCAAACCAGGGAAAGATCCAAGAATCCAAATAACTATAGACCAATGCCCCTGACAAGTTGCTTGTGCAAATTGCTGGAAAAAAGTGTAAATCATAGACTAAATTGGTGCCTACGTAGGAATAAGGCTCTGTCTTCAACTCATTTTGGCTCACAATCTGAAAGATCTACTTTAGATTCACTTTCCCATCTAGAAAATTATATACGGAGAGGGTTTGAACGTAAGCAAATTACAGTTGCCATATTCTTTGATATCCAAAAAGCCTATGATACAACCTGGAGATACTCAATTTTAAAATCCCTACACAAAAATGGTTTTAGAGGGCACTTACCAATATTTATCGAGAATTTTATCCATCAAAGAACTTTTCAGACACGAATAAATAATGTATATTCTGACTCCTTCAATTTAGACTGTGGAGTCCCTCAAGGGAGCGTTTTGAGTGGAACACTTTTTGCTCTAGCTATAAATAACATCGTAAAGCAGTTACCAGAGGGAGTACAAAATAGCTTGTATGTAGATGACTTTGCTATATATTATTCCTCAAGCAGTCTTCGTCATCTACAAAGAATTCTTAATAAAGCTATCAAAAACATCCACAACTGGACTTTGTCGGTAGGCTTTAAGCTCTCAGTAGAGAAAACCCAAGCAATTATGTTCTACAAAAATAGTAGGTGGAAACAGAATCAAGACATAGATCTTAAATTAGGTGATAGCCTCATTCAGTTTAGTAATACTGTAAAATTTTTGGGATTTGTTTTTGACACTCATCTTAACTGGAAAGCACACATAGCCTTTGTAAAAAATAAATGTAATAGTGCCTTAAATTTGATAAGAAAATTGTCTCATACTACTTGGGGAGCTAAGAGACAAACATTACTTATAATATACAAAGCTCTAGTTTTATCCAAAGTAGATTATGGAAGTCCAATTTACGGGTCAGCATCACAAAGTACCTTGAAGTCCTTAGACTCTATCCACACTCGAGGCTTGATACTTTGTAGTGGAGTCTTTAAATCTTCTCCAAACACTTCAGTATGTTGTGAAAGTGGCGAACCCCCATTATCCTTACATCGTGACCTTGTAACAATGAGAAGTGCTTTATAGATAATGTCCACTGATTCCCCCTCAAAAGAAAAAAACTGTTTGTCATGCGAAACATATTTATCAGTAATCACGAACCACCTTTTCCAATAAGAGCTAATAGGTTATTGGAATCTAATGGTGTTAGAGTAAATATACTCCCACCCTCAAATTCTCCACCTCCATGGATGATGATGAAAATCAAAGTATGTTCTAACCTTTATCATCTGTCAAAAAGGCAAGATTATACTTCAGATCGCTATAACAGTATACATTAGAACACATTCGAAGTAAAGGACCACATAGAGCAATATACACTGATGGATCCAAATCTTTTGCGGGAGTTGGTTGTGCTGCAGTGTCATCATGCAAAATAAGTCAGAATTTATTGCCAATTGAAGCAACTGTGTTTACTGCCGAATTAACAGCAATTATATTGGCAATCAATCAGATAAAATTGTCAAATGATAAACTGAATACCAAATTTGTCATCTATTCTGACTCAAGAAGCGCAATTGAATCCCTCAAAAGTTACTCACATAAGAACCCTTTAGTAAAGGAAATTAAACAAATAATCAATAAATTATATTCACGTGGGGTTAACATTAAAATATGCTGGATTCCTGCCCATGTTGGAATCCAAGCTAATGAAAAGGCAGATGAAAAGGCCAAGTCTGGGATAAATTCCCCAATTTTTACAATAAATTGCCTGCTACAGATCATATAAACTCAGTGAAGCAGTGCATAAAAACAAAATGGCAAAATCTGTGGGATAGTGAAGCAGACACCAATAAACTGAAGTGCATCAAGCAGAATGTAGACTTGTGGAATACAACAGTACAAAAAGGAAAACGAGCTGAAGTAATATTAACAAGATTACGAATAGGCCACACAAGACTTACTCACGAGTATTTAATGATAACTCCACAAGGGGACAGCCCTCATTGCAATGTGTGCAATACAATTTTAACAGTCAAACATATTTTATGTGATTGCCTAATTTTTAATAGAGAAAGAAATTTATGTTTAGGCAATAAATCATTATCAGAAATACTATCAGAATCAAATAATTTTTTCTTTACATGGAGTATTAATATTTTTAAAAAAGACTAATTTGATTAATAAGATTTAACATATTTATACATTACTAAAATGGATGAATTTGTAATTTTTATCTATTTAAATCTTTTATAAGTTCAATTCATATTCTTAATTCCAACCTCATCTATCACTTAACAATCATCCTCATTTATCATCAATTTATTGTAATTAATTAACTACCATTCCATCCCATTCCACTTTGTAGACACGCACTTTATGTGCGTATTTTAAAAATAATTTCCTTCCGAATGTTTTCGGGCCAGCACTGTAAGAGTCTAGTTAGACTCATTGGGCTGGTAAATCTTAACTTTATGATAATGATAACCTGGATCTGACGACTTAACGGCACTGGCGACAACTTCAAGCATGGACACGGATATGAGCTCGGCTATCACACAGAACCATGCACCGAGACCTCAGGGTGCTATTAAAATGGGTGGATTTGACATGAATAATAGAGTGCTTTATTGCACTACTGCAAGCCTTTCGTTGGACTACGAGTGCTTGCATAGTGTCGCAAAACAGTTTGGTAAGGTGGAGAGGATTAAAATGCTTCTAGAAAAAGACAAGCAGTCTTTTTCTGCATACATCAGATTTTCCTCTCCCCAAGAAGCTAGTGAGGCACAAATGAAATTAAATGACCACATTCTAAATGACTCTGTTTTAAGCACCAAGGTGTTTTCAGTAAGGAATTTGAACGATGAGCCATTCGATTTTGTTCCTAAGAACGAAGAATGTGGACCAGCAACATATACCAGGACGCTTCCTCCCCCTATATGGCATGTTGCCAGTTATAAAGAGGGAAAGGAAAATTTCATTAAAGCTGCAGAATGTATTGAGAACAAAGTGGGTTCTATTCCTATCGGTAATCTGAAACGATATGGAAAGAACTTACTCATAAAAGCAGGCAATGAGACACAAGCTATTTTATTATCAAAGTTTAAGCCCCCAAAAAGTGGAAATATTGAGGCTATAACATTGCATAGATTCTTTAACACGCTGAAAGGGGTAGTTTATTCCAGAGACTTGCATGTTTTTAATGAGGAGGAGATTCTCCTAAGGTGCCCTCCTTATGTATCTCATGTAAATAAATTGGGAGGGGATGGAGCTATGCTTTTAACTTTCTCCTCCAATTACTTGCCTGATACCATCAATGCTGGAGAGGATGCAAGTCGAAAAATATAAAAGAAACCCTAAACAATGTCACAAATGTTTCGAATATGGCAACATTCAAGACTCGTGTGGAAACAATAAGAGATGTTCTGTGTGCTCAGCCGAGCATGACAATTTGGACAAGTGTGAAGCAGCCCGTTATTGTTTCCAGTGCAAGGGTGATAACTCTCCAAACACTAGGACTTGCCTCAGATACAGGTTTGAGCAAGATGTGTTGTTAGTGGCTGATAATGAACTTCTCGGCATCAGTGCAGCAAAGCGTGTGGTAATGGGGGCTAACAAGAGTGCCAACTCTACCTATGCTTCTGTAATAAAGTTGATGAAGAGTTCTAGCAATGAGAGGCCACCAGTAATAGAATCTAACAGTAAGCATCGGATACCTGTTTCTCCTTGCGCAGGAAATAATAATCGGAAACTTATGTCAGCAAGTGCTTTGAAGCCCAATACTAAAACTTGTTCTTCCAAAAGCATGGACAATTTATCCTCTCAAGCTGATACAAATGTAACGGTTGCAAATTCAGCCCCTAAGCAAAGTTTGCAAACGTCCACAAATAATATCACCAAGAAGCAACCAAAGGAGTGGTCCAAACTAGAGAGATCTAGCTCGGATCCATCAATTATCACAGTCGCTAAGAAACATGATACAACTAAAGCTGTGCCCACCAGGAAGCGTATAAGAAACACATCTCCGAATAATAAAAGTTTTGTCATAAAAACTTCAAATGGGTACAGTGTTCTGGAAGAGATCTTTCCGCCAAGGAAGATAGTTCCGAAAGCAGATCCAGTTCGAAGACATGTGAGTTCTCATCAGTCTTACCGCCCCAAGACTAATAGCAGTAGTGATGCACAGAATCACAGTAGAAATCCTGAGCATCAGCCTCGAATTCAGAAATCTGTTTGTCAGCCAAGAACCCTGATCTCTGATAGAAATGAAAAGGGATCAAGAAAACAATCTCTTATTAAGGAGAATTTTCCTCTCCACTCTAGGATCAGTACTTCACCTCCAAGGAGTGGGAAGTAGTACATTACCATCTTAACATTCAAGTTCGATGTCCTTCAGTGGAACTGTAAGGGTCTGAGAGCCCGAACAGAAGACTTTTAAGTTTCAATACATGAATTCAATCCAGGGATTGTATGCCTGCAGGAGACTATGTTTGGTAACTCTCCTTATAAT
This sequence comes from Macrobrachium nipponense, assembly GCF_015104395.2. Classification (NCBI taxonomy): domain Eukaryota; kingdom Metazoa; phylum Arthropoda; class Malacostraca; order Decapoda; family Palaemonidae; genus Macrobrachium; species Macrobrachium nipponense. Next base: position 26,511,636 of record NC_087211.1, on the reverse strand, counting down.
CCTGGAGTTGTTTATGCTATTTTTAACTCTTTTCCCCTAATTGGTGATCGTGCCCATGGAGGTGCTGCAATTATTGTTAATAAATCTCTGCAGCACTCCACAATACAATTAAATAACTCTACAAGCTGTTGCTGTCTCAGTCATATTAGACAAAAAGATAACGGTTTGTTCATTATACCTCCCACCAGACCTTTCTTTTAACATTGGAGAATTTCAGTCGTTGATTAACCAACTTCCCACTCCTTTTCTCTTATTAGGAGATTTTAATGCCCACAACCCCCTTTGGGGAAGTCGGTGTTTAGACAGCAAAGGGAAAATAATCGAGGACCTTATTGACACGAATGATGTTGCCCTATATAATAATGGGTCAATGACCTTCCACAGCATTCATAATAATCATCTCTCTGCACTGGACCTTAGTATTTCCTCAACAAATATCCACCTTGACTTTAACTGGTCTGTTAATGAAGATTTGAATGGAAGTGATCATTACCCGATCCATCTGAAATATGTTGTAAATGCTCCATCTGAAACATTACCTAAGTGGAAGGTAGAGGATGCTGACTGGGACAAGTTCAGTAAAGGAGTCAATCTAGATAGGGAGTTTGAGTCATTTCATTCTCACCTGGATGCCTATGACTATTTCATTGAATCCACTCTGAAGAGTGCTGAGGGCTCGATTCCCAAGACAAAAGGTAAACCTCGTAGACCTGCAGTTCCCTGGTGGAATAAGACGTGGTATTCTGAGGAAAGTCACTAGGAAGTGCTACCGTCGATACAAAACTAGTGGCTCCCCTCAGTCTAAATTAATCTATAATCATGTGTTAGGCAAGTAGCGGCGTTTTTATAAGAAAGCCAAAAGAGAAAGTTGGCTTTACTATATCAATGGAATCAATTCCAGAACTCCATTGAGAGTGGTGTGGCGCAAAATCAGGAAACTAAATTGAAAATTTCTCACGTCACCATTACCCTCATTAAAAGTCAATAACACTGATCACAGAGCCCACTGAAGTTGGCAATGAGCTGGGAAAACACCTTTTTCAAGTTCCCAGCCCTGACAATTATTCTCTAGAATTTCAAAGAATTCGGAATGCCGAAATGACTGAAATTTGAATCTGGAAAATCTTAACCATACAATCACAAATTTTCCTTAAAAGAATTTCGGGAGGCACTCTCTTCAACTGAATCAACAGCTCCAGGGGGTGATTCAGTTTTATATGAAATGCTTAAACACCTCCCAGATGATGCCGAAAAGTATCTACTCAAGATTATAAACAAAATATGGGAAACTGGAACTTTACCCAAGGACTGGAAAATATCCATAATTGTTCCCATAAAAAAGCCTAATAAAGACGCTTCCCAAGCCACCAGCTATAGACCAATAGTTCTTACCAGCTGTGTGTGTAAGCTGATGGAAAAAATGATAAACACCAGAAGGACTTGGCACCTGGAAACCAAAGGACTAATATCTCCATTTCAATTTGGTTTCAGGAAAAATCGTTCCACCCTTGATCCCTTGCTGAGGCTGACCAATCAAATACAGCAAGGATTTGCTAAACGATGTCAGACTATCTGCGTATTTTTTGACCTTGAGAAAGCATATGACACTACTTGGAGAATTGGCATCATAAAACAATTGCACAAGATGGGCATATGTGGAAGAATGATTAAATTTTTATATTCCTTTTTAACAGAGAGATTTTTTAAGGTTAGAGTGGGCAACACTCTCTCCCAACCTTTTGTGCAGGTGGAGGGTGTTCCACAAGGGAGCGTTTTTAGTGTAACACTTTTTTCAGTAGCAATAAACAGTATAGTCCAACAAATATCATCACCTGTTAAATGCTCGCTTTTTGTTGATAACCTTGAAATATACTGCACAGGATATCATGCCTTGTCAGTATGTAAACATCTGTAAAGGTCTGTTAGTGCTATTACAAAGTGGGCTGATGAGAATGGTTTTAAATTCTCCTCCTCTAAAACAGTTTCTGTATGATTTGCTAGGTGCCAGCGTGTGGAAGAGGTTCCCACACTTAGTGTAAAAGGATCTATCACTCCTTATGAAAATGAAGTGAAATTTTTGGGAATGACCATTGACCAGAAATTGACATGGGCCAGCCACATAAATGCCTTAAAGATTAAGGTTAAACAATCTCTGTATATTTTAAAGGTTGTTTCTGGATTTAGTTGGGGAGCTGATAAAAAATCCCTGCTGAGACTATATGACTTGTTGTGTAGATCCAAGCTAGACTATGGCTGTCAGATTTATTCCTCAGCTTGTCAAACCAGGCTGAAGGAACTGGACGCTGTACAGAACATGGGGCTGAGAATATGCTCAGGGGCTTTTAGAAATTCGCCTGTTGAAAGCATACATGTTGATACTAACCAACTTCCCCTTGATCTGAGAAGGCAAGAACTAGGATTAAGGTACATGGCTAGAATTAAAAGAGCTCCTAAAACTCCCTCCTTCCAGGTGCTGAGGGAAGCAGACTCACGGGTCTTTTCTGGTATAAGAGCCTCTAGACCAGTGGTTCTTAACCTTTTTTGGCAGTGACCCAAAATTTTGCACAAATCAACCATGGCGACCCAAAGCCACGGTACAGATTATCGTACGGAAAACTTCAAATTGTTGGTTTTACATTGAAATTTCAAAACACTTCAAATAAATTTTCTTGGCAACCCAACTTTAGTCTGACTTGGAATGGTCTAGAGTCTAGACCATTCCAAGTTAGACTAAATGAAGATGTTACAGGTAATCATCTTAAATCCCAGAAAGTCATGGAAGTAAAACATCCTCTGTATCCTCCATGGCTTATTCCAGAAGCATCCGTGTGCAAAACAGCATATAACAAAAAAGACTGTCCTGAGGAAGAGATTAGGGGAAAATTCTTGGAGCATGAAACTGTCCACACTAATGTGACAAAAATATATACGGATGAATCAAAGTTATTTAGTGGTGTTGGCTGTGCAGTTATCCTTGGTGATACAGCATATACAGCTAAACTACCTGACGTTGCATCCATATTCACAGCAGAATTAACAGCCATAGTCTCTGCCCTGGATATAGTTTTTCAAAGTAGCGACACTAATTTTGTCATTTACTCGGATTCTAAAAGCACTTTAGAAGCTATTAAAAAATTCAATAGCTTCCATCCGTTAGTTCAAAAAGTTCAGGAATCGCTCCTCCATATATTTGCGTAAATCTGTCTCTTTCTGTTAGGTCCCTTCACATGTGGGGATTTGCGGAAACGAGATGGCAGATAGGGAAGCGAAAGCTGCTAGTGTCTCATCAGAAACAGCCTTTAGGAAAGTGCCTCATACAGATCTAAAAGGTCCTTTTAGGTCTTTTATTTTAAGCAAATGGCAAGAAAGATGGACTTCTCATCTTGCCAATAATAGAAAGTACAGAAATATTAGAAATAATATATTGCCGTGGCCTTCGTCTTTCCAGTCTGATAGGCGAACAGAAATAGTTTTAAGCAGACTGAGGATTGGGCACACTTATTTGACCCATCAGTTTATTTTAGAAGGGGGCAGCTTCCCAGAGTGTGCTTGGGGTGGCGAGATGCTAATAGTGGAGCACATTCTGGTTGCTTGCCCCAGATATGAAGCCTTTGTACAGGTTCCTGAATATGTAATTTGAAATAGTAATTGGCCAAGTAATAACCAACGAAACGTGTCTCCCTTCTGTCATATTTTGGCACAAAATCTTTTACATCTCACCACTTAGACTCAACTTTATTAGTATGTGGTTGGCTGTCAAATACTGCAAGCCATCCTGTCTCAGACAGTCGTGCACACGCCAACAGTCGAAAATAATTGTACAGGGCTCAGTATTATTGGGAATGAATCTTACCTACTGTTTGAGATAGCTGATATCTTTGGGCCTTTAGGTGCGATTGGCATTCAAAATTAAACAATAACGCTTGGTTAATCTGCCGAGACTGTCCCTGTAATCACCTATTACTCACCAAGTGGGGTTGGAATGTTAATGTTCTTGTCAGAATTCTTCATGCCATGCCCTTGTACAAACGGTGTGAATTGACTTTAGTAATAATGTTGACTATTTCTGGCTGATTTTCTCCTGTATGGGATTGTCCTTGTTTTCTGTTCTTACAGTATATAATCTAAAACAAGCAGAGATGAAATAGGTTGTATAGGAAAGAGATTGTGGAAACTGAATACTTAGGTTGTGCATGATGGCCACTTGTGTGGTAGCCTAGCTGTTGAGGCAGGAGTGTGGTTTTCTTATTGAGAAGATAATAAGGAGTGATCTGATGAGAGGGTGAAAAAATTTTGAAACATCTGAAGATACTAAAGGCCGATAGATTACGTAGACAATTTGTTAGGCAGGCCACAAGCCTAATCAGTCTTTTCTGTTTTTCTTTCAGTGTTGCTTCTCTTCCATTAGTCTACCTGATAGCCTCGCTTCACTCCTCTCTCACTCCTTTCTTTCTTCTTTTGCTACCTATGTGTTTCAAAAGAAAATTCTGTATTTAGGGAATATTTTATTATGATTAGAAATTTGACCTTATATATTAAGGCAAAGTGATTGACATAGTGATTGACTTAGTGATTGACATAGTGATTGTCCTTTTTCGGTTTCCCCCGCGACACAGGTGTCAGAGTCTTGGCGTCCATCTGTAGCCTGCCCTCTAGATTGGCGTCCATCTGTAGCCTGCCCTCTAGACTGCCCTGGATCCGTTGGTTTTCACCACGGACCGGGAACCATGGTGTGTCTCGGGAACTAGGTCTGTGTCCTTTGTCACCTCTGAAAGGGTTATTTGATAGTTAAGCACTCGCATTTATGGGCTCACGTATCATCCATTTTGGGGAGAGTGATAGTAATGTATGTGAACTGGTAAAGTTATCTAGGGATTACAGACAGTTGATCTTTACTTCAGTAGATTTGAGCTGTGTGTCAATTCTTATTATCATTTACTCACCCTGTATCATCCTCTGAAGATGCTAACCCTCCTCCCTCATACCGATTTCCCCTTTATTGCCTCATATTCATCACTCTGTGACAATTGCACATATTTATAATAGTGGCTCGTCCTCTTCTGCCATGTGTTTATTAAGAGTGAGCCAGCCTGGCGGAAGAACGGCTCTCGTTTCTTGGCAATCTTAATTGTTGAGCAGGTGGTTGTGGCTGTTGTCATGGTTCCATGGTGATGAATGCAAGAATTCCCCCACCTAGCTGTCCAGTGCTTACCATGGCATTCCATGATGGCAATGCAGATTTTCCCTGGTATGTCACCACTGGTGTTTTTCGCCTCACCGCCATCGTCCATAGGTTGTCATTTTCTTCTGTCTCGGCTTTCCTTTGAGATTTGGGGTTTCAATCTTGATTTGGTTGATTGTCCTTTAGTATTTAAGTGGTGCATACCTCGCATTATTCTGCTTTCACTTCTTTTCACTGAAGATGAATCCGTTAACTGGTGCTTTTTGTATAATTCTACCTTGGCTCCTTTTAAAATATGAGAGAAGTTACTTGTTACTTGTTGACGGCTTATCCAGGTCCCGACCACTTCCATAGGACCTCCATTTTTAAAATTAACAGTATTCATCAGATTTTGATCACACTGAAAATTCCACATTCACTGTTTGATCTTCCATATAATAGCATAGATTAAACAAAAAGCTTTTAGGCTTATTTTTGAAAGATTTCAAATCCTCAATCTGCCTCAGGTCAAGAGGAAGCTTGCTGTATAATATAGGAACTGCATATTTAAAGGCTCTGAAGCCACAGACTGAGGTAAAAGGTGGCTCGGCCAGCTTGAAGCCATCTGTAACTAGTCTTGCACCAGGTTGATTTATTGATTGTATAATCTGTAGTAGGTCCCTCAAATACCAAGGAGAGCCGGTGTTAATAACTTGATGGGTCAAAAACACTTAATTTAATATTATTCTGACCTTCACCAGAAGCCAGTGCAAATCAATTAAGAAGGGTAATTCTGTACCGTGGAGCAACACCTTTTATTAGTCTAGCAGCTCTGTTCATAATATTCTGCAGTTTCTGGAGATGCACAATGGTTAACTTACAGTACACCAAATTACAATAATCTAGACGGTTTATAACACCAACTAGTTGATGACAAGATTCTTAACAGAACTCTCATCAAGATATTTCCTCACAAAGGCTGTATTCTTAAGATGATATCCAGCAAATTTAACTGCACTATTAGTTTGTAGAGTGACCAAGGACCCTATCTGTTGTTTGGACCCAATTTTCATTTATACAGCTTGATTAACACCCAGACTTCTTAATTTACTTTCCTTACTGACTATCATAAACTCAGTTTTATTTTCGTTCAATTTCAGCTGTTTCAAAGTCATCCATTGTTTAATATTTGATAGAACTTCATTTAATTTTTTGTTTGTATCCTCAATATTTGTAACAATGAAATAAAATTGTCATCGGCATATAACTTAAATTCTACTCCAAAATTATGTAGAATATTTTTAAACAAACTAATTGTATGGATGCAGAATAGGACAGGGACTGGAGATCATCTAAGAGTAAATCATGCATAACTGTGTCGAAGGCACCGCAAAGATTCAAGAGCAGCAAAAAATACCACACTTGTCCATATCCATCATTTCCAATAGGTCATTTACTACTGAATATATTTGTCTCAGTGGAATATAATTGTCTGTGAGCAGACTGGCAATGGGGAAAAACACCTGCAGTATTTAGGTAAGCCAGTAATTGTTTGAGGAAAGCATAGTCCATAAGTTTTTGTATAAAAGATCAATTTGATACAGGCCTGTATGAACCCTTTGAAACTGGCTTAACAAATGCAATATTCTCGGGTGTCGGGAATATACAGAGATCCTTGCTTGTATAAAGCTGGCTTACAAAAGAAAAGAAGATAAAAGAAAATCTTAGGTTCGATATTGGCCTATCAAACCTAGCATACTTATCAAAGCTTACAGTAACGGTAGTTTTTACAGAAAAAGAATCAACAGAAACTACATTGTGCGCAATTACAAATGATATGGTAGAAATCATGGCAATTAGAAAATGTGGTATTCAGGTTATGCTCGACTTGAGTGCAGCATTGGACACAGTTGACCACAATCTGGTGCTTGAAGACCTGAGAGCAGTAGCCATTGACGATGATGTACTCAAATGGTACAAAAGCTACTTAGAAAACAGGAAGGTTACAGTGGTTATATCAAATGTGATATCAGAAAAGAAAGGCTTACCTAGAGGAGTGCCCCAAGGCAGTGTCCTGGGTCCACTGCTATTTGTAATTTACACAATTGAATTATCTAGAATTCTAAACAAGCACAAGGTTAGATATAAACTGTATGCTGATGATACTTGGCAATACTGAAAGATGTAAAAACAATGGATGCCAGCGAAGTAATTAAAACTTAATGAAGACAAAAATGAGTGAATGCTATTTGGATCTGATAGTGCACTATGAAAATATGAACACTTCAAAAGACTAACTATTGCTCGTTATCCATAAACATTGTAGCAGCAGTGAGGAACTTAGGAGTATTTATTGATGATAATTTGTCGATGAAAAACCATATATCGCATATTGTAAAACCCTGTAAGTATCATATTAGAAACATTGCATTTATTAGAAAATATTTAAACGAAGATACTCTGAAACAGCAATTTGTAGCCAAATACTTACGAGGCTTGACTACTGACTCTACACTGTTATTTATATACTATGGTCTCCCTAACTACTAGACCGTGGGCCACCAATAACCCCCACTACCCCCATTGGGGATTTTATGGGATGATCATTTTCATAATCCTCGTGTTTTTAACTAATGGATTTTAGTTGTCTGCCCAAAATTATCCTCTGTTTTTACAGATTACCACCATATTAAACAGGATAACATTTTCCTTTCAGAAAAATTAAAGAAATAGTGGAACTGCTATGAAAACCACAGATACATCGGAACTGGCAAAGAGACAATGTTCCTCAGGTTATGGTGCACCAAGTTCATTGAAGAAACTAGGGACCTCTCATCAGTGTGGTGCAAGCATTCTTTGCCTTTCAGATGAATGTATATTCTGTGGTTAACATCGAATTAAGAAGCAAAGAAAGGTAGAAAAACTTGTCAAATGTGTGACAAAACCAGCTGAGGAAACAACAAAGAATGCAGCAGAAGAAAATCAAGATGAAGATATTCTGATTAAAATTCGAGGCATTGAATTACACACACAAAGAAAGTGCAAGAAGAAAAGATGCCGATTTCAGGGATATTAAGTTTATAGAGGAATGCAATGCATAGTTCTTCATGCTCAGAAGAGTATTATTGAAGGATCCAACGTTGAGAGAATGACTATGCTTAAAGAGAAATACCAACATTTCATGTTAGAAAACAGTCCTGAATTTTTCAACGAATTCTACAAAACAGTTAAACTGAAATCAAAGCTGATCGAGAAATATGGTTCACAGATTTAGTTCTGGCAGTCAAACTTTAGGAGTAAACTTGTTTACTCAACATATGTACGGTGTACCCAAAGGATAAGCATTGGAATCTGCATTTGAAGCAATTAGAAGAGGCCTGTGCTTCTACTCCACAGATATATCAAAAAGTCGCCATTGGAATTTCAATCTATGCCCTGCCCCCCATCTGCGAATTTCTGCCAGTTGAATACAATCAGTCCGCCACATATTTTACTTCATTTCCTAGATCAAGTTGTTACTGGAAAGAAGCAATATGACCCGTCTGGAAAGACAAGAACGATTGTGAAATTATTTGCCGAAGACCTTTGTTATTCTGCAGCAAGGGGACAGTGGGTGATGCTTGGCGTTACTCTAAGAAACCTTACAGATACGCTGAAATTATATCCTTGATACATCACTTGGACCACTGTGCATCGTACCACTCCTCTTGAGCTTGAAACAGCAATGTGCAAAAGTGCTGAGAGAGAGAGAATTCTTCCTTAGACTATTGACCCTGACAGGAGTGTCGTCACTTACTTCTGCTGGGATTCTTTTGATTTACTTGAGGAAACATATCTGTCCTTGGAATAACCCATACTGCTCATGGACTGATTATTTAGGCGGTGTCAACTTAATATCCTTAGTATCAGCAGATTTTCTTCTTGCACTTTCTTTTCGTGTGTAATTTTTTCGACAGGAGATGTGATATTGAGCTTCCCTTGCCACCAAATCAATGCCTCGGATTTCAATCAGAATATCTTTAATCTTGTTTTTCTTCTGCTGCACTCATTGCTATTTCCTCAGCTGGTTTTGTCACATATTTAACAAGTTTCTCTACCTTTCTTTGCTTCATAATTCGATTTTTGCCACTAGATATACATTCATCTGAAGGAAAAAAACACTTCCACCACACTGATGAGAGGTCCTGAGTTTCTTCGATGAACTTGGTGCACCTTCACCTGAGGAACATTGTCTTATTGCCAGTTTCGATATATTTGTAAAATTTTTATAGCACCACCGATGATATCGATGCATATCTGATGAGAATTCGTCAGGCACTTGAGCACAAATATGAGGCAACATTTCATTAACAGAATTCAAGGACTGTCGCAGTTCCACAGTTTCATTAATTTGTCTGAAACTCGTCCCAGATAGTGGCATAACACCCAAATCTGACTTGTATTGATCATCAAAGCCCTTCTGCTCTGCTTTCTGTGCCTTGGTTGGCGCCAACTTCAATGGCTTCTCGTTACTTTTACATCTTTCCGTAGACATTTTGAGCTATCGTTGGCCAATCATACGTTGTTCCTGCATCCTGCAAATGAAATGTTACGATAATTTATTCAGAATTAAGTAAGTATATAACAAAATCTAATCAGAATATTTAATAAAACAACATCAGTCTCCATAAAACCCCTATTAACCTTCAACAAGAAAGAAAAATGTTATCCTGTTAAATATGGTGGTAATCGGTAAAAACAGGGGATAATTTTTGGCACCCAATTAAAATCCATTAGATAATAACACAAGGTTCATGAAAATGACCATCCCATAAAATCAGAATTAAAGTGTATGTTTTATTTTGCAGGCCTCTGAAAATCATGCGAATTGCGGTTTTTGTAATGTAGGAGATAGTAATGCTTCAACTGCATATATTTTCATTCTGGCAGTCAAAAGCAACAGAGTTCAGGTAGCAGACAAGGAGATTCTGCAATTATATAGCTTGGAGATTATAAAATTCTGTATTAGCAAAAAACCCCTTGGGGAGTAGGGGGAGGTTGGTACATAGCCCATGAAATATCATATTTGAACATCTAAACAAGGTTAATACTAGTATGCAAGGGGAAAATGAGAATAAGTTTACTGCCTCATCTAACAAAATAAAGTGTTTGTTGGAAAAACTAAGGCTTTGGAAAGATAGAGTGAGTGATGGCAATACCGATATATTTCAAAAGACTGCTGATGCTAAATATACAGACATCACTCCACTCATCAAGGAGCACCTTACAACTCTGGATGGGAACATTGAAAAATATTCCCTAATATATCTGCTGATCAATATGAATGGGTAAGAAATCCTTTCATCCATGATCCCTCAAGCAAGCCACAACTTAGTGTCCTTGAAGAAGAGGAACTAATTAACATCCATAATGACTGCACACTAAAACTATAGTACTTGGATATGTCACTTGACAGCTTTTGGATAAAAATTGAAAAGGAACACCTTCACATAGCCCTAAAAGCCCAGACAATATTGCTGCAGTTTTCAACTTGGATTCATCCACTTCATCAATTGTGTCTGCTTCCAATTTTCATGGTACGGCGAGGAACCCAAGATCGCTGAAATGACCCCACCTGAGCACGGTTTCCTTCTCATTCTGAAGGAAAGCAGGGTGGGCGGTGTCGGTCTTTTCGTACATAGGGTGTGTATGCATATCAGACTTGTGAAAAGAACGGATGTAACATGTTTTGAATATCTTCAGGCAAATTTGGCATGTAAATATGTCTTTAAAGATGAGTTTGGCTTACTGCTTGACGCGACTGATATATCTGCCGCGAGTATTTTTATCTGTGGTAAATTTTAATCTATGGATTGATGGTCCAACTAGTGAAGGTGTCAAAGCGTTTAATGATCTACTTAAGTTGCTTCGCCTTGTAAACAATATAAATTGCTCCACTGCAATAACTGGTCACATGTTAGATGTGGTTCTATGTGCTGCTGTAATCAAAGTGTTAGTACTATACAAGTTGAGGAGAGATGTACGATTTCTCCAGCGCATTGTCTGATGCTTTATGGAAGATCAAACATTGAATGTGGAATTTGCAGTGTAATTCAATTTACATCTGATGAATAAACTGTTAATTAATTTGATAATGGAGGTCCTGCGAGGGCTATGGAAGTGGCGCTGGACCTGGATGAGCCGTCAACAAGTAACAAGAAAGAAATGACAATTTTCCCGACAAAATGAAGACCAATCGTTGATTGTGGCTTCCTTAATTTTAGTTCAGAAAGAACTAATTTAAAGGAGAACCATTTCTAAATCCAAAGCATTACGAACTTTGAACGTGTTTCAAATTCCAAAGTCACTTTGGAAAACCATACACCCGCCAAAATGGACAATTTAAATGTGCAGGGCTTTCGAGTAAGGTATGATTGGGCACATTCCCTCGCTTATAAAATGAACTTTATCTTTGGCACATAACTAGTTTTTTTGTTGCCACTATACACAATACATAATTCACCATAGCTTAGGAAACACTTTTTACATGTTGGTGGAATATCAGCAACTTCTAGATTATCACCCTGCCTTATCCACCACGAAAGTCAAGTCCTGAGACCTTCAGTGTATATTTAGTTCCGCCTGAAAAATTGTCAAAAATCCACGCCATTTGAAAAAATTTGATTACACATAAAAAATGGAAGTATAATTGGCCAAACGTAAGTGCTGTAATCGTTTTCTACTCTCTTTTGCGGAACGAAGAATCTACGAGGCTCAGTTGAGGAAAGACGTTGCACCAAACTCAATACGGAACACAAAAAAATAATAATAATAAAATAGACCGTGAGCGTTGTAGGAGAGGAAAGTTTTTAATTGCCGATATTTCGATTTTTATTGCATTTAATCAAATTAACTCATTCATATACTGTTGTTTACATGCATTCTAGTACTGTTCCTTCCCAAATGATTAATATCATCGTGCTGCCGTCTCTTTACATTTACAAATTGAAACACTGCTCTCGCGGATTCGTACCGAAATTCTGTCTGGCAGGTAACTCCCAGTCGTCCTTTTGCATAATGATGTCATATGAATATCATACTAGATGTTGAATGTGGAATTATAGGAAAACCTTCTGGAAGTAGTTAGGGATGAAAGCAGTTGTAGAAAATTGCCGTTTTCGGTGAATGAAAGTCAGTGAAGATCTTGAACAGTCTTCGTATCAGAATGATCGACCGTCTAACTTATTCCTTGTCTCGCGTTGTACAGTTGAATTACTTTCCTCCTTGGTGAAATACAAGTCCCTCGGCGTCGCGATCTACTCAAAACTAAAGCCTCAAGGAACTTTGTGCTTTTTTGGACAATTTGATGTAAGTGTCCTCAAGAAGTGCAACGCCTGCCCTCTTCTCACACTGAAAACTCTCGATCCTTGGCAGATGCAATATCTTTTCTTTAACCGATTGTAGTCATTTTGCAATATGTTCAATTTTCTTTTTAGATTGAAGATTAGAAATACAAAAATAGCGTATTTCACCAAGCTTTTAAGACAAAAATATTTGAAAAAAGTGCTTAAAGACTTGGCAGCATATGGCCTTCTAGTTTTTTATTATTATGAAAACATAACCCCATTAATAGGCCGCTTTCAATTCCTCTAATTAAAGAATATATTAATCACATAAATAGAGTGTACATATATAGATAATTATATATATATTATATATATATATATAGATATATATATATATATATATGTATATCATATATATATATATGATGTGTATATATATATATATATATATATATATATATATATATATATATATATATATATAGAAAGATAGATAGATAGATAAAGCCTGCGTGTGTTTCTTTGTGGATAGCCTTTATCAGTAACAATTAAAACAGAATCGGTTTGTTTGAGATTTGAAAACAAAGAATGCCTAGGAAAAATTCCTTAATTTCTGTAGCTGAAAAAAGCTTTGATTTTATAGATCGACTGCATTTTACATATAGAAATATTATGTATAATATGCAACGTTTGAATCCATTGTTTAAAAAGGGTGTAAATGTCATTCGCACACATAACAATATTCTTGAATCATGTACTACACACTCGATTAGATTCTAATGTCTTGTTTAAGACACGTCGTCCATCCGTACCTTGTAATGATCTTGTTACGACCTTGTTTTTTTCTTAGATTTTGATAGTTGGAAAAGTCAAGTTTCTCTTACTTGAACCAGACCACTGAGCTAATTAACAGCTTTCCTGGGGCTGGCCCGAAGGTTTATATATTTTTACGTGGCAAGGAACCAATTGGTTACTTAGCAACGGGACCTACAGTTTACTGTGGGATCCGAACCACATCGAGAAATCAATTTTTATCACCAGAAACAAATTCCAATGATTTCGCGTTGGCAGAGCGGGGAATCGAAGTCGGACCCTAAGATCGGTAGTCGAGCACGTAACCGAATCGTCCAAAAAGGAACTTTTAGATAGTTGGAAACTTTACTACTGAGAGTTGCCATTATGCGTTGCTTTAATATATTCTGGAGGACATTCAGTTCCTTTAATTAGTTTCAAAGCTACATAAGTTTAGATGATTATCAACAGTCCTCAGAATGTGGTTGAGACTCAGAATACCTGTTGTGGGGTTTTGGCGGCACCTCGCCTGTTTATGATCATAAGTATTATTCACTGGTTTTGTCGTGCCTGATATTATACGTTGTTAGTTCCCTAAATGGAACGATTTGTTTTCAGCTCGAGATATTAGTTATCTTTTCTAGAAATGGTGAACCACGTGTTTTTTATATATAATTGTATGCTATCCTCCTTAACGCTCACTGACTGGGTGCCAATACATGTATTTGTCCTTGTATATTTATGTTCATACTGAACCAAAGCTTAGCTGGATTCTATCATACCCAATTTAAGTCATCGAAAAGAAAATGAGCTCAGTGACGAAAGTAATTTTGAAACAAGATCCTTCAGACATGCCAAATCGGATGATTCCCCAGTCATTTCCCCCAAGGGGAAAAGAATGTTTCTTTCGCACATCGCGACCAAGATACCAAACGCACACCGAGGTTCTAGACATGACTTCACAAATACATTTCATTACACAGAACAGTTAGTGTTCGTTGTCTCCTTGTCAGCTAACCTCTCTCTCTCTCTCTCTCTCTCTCTCTCTCTCTCTCTCTCTCTCTCTCTCTCTCTCTCTCTCATTAGGGATTTTGGTATATGAATTAGACCTCTAGCCAGCTGATTTAGTTGTTTAAATGCAGGTCTGCTGCTGCTTGTCGGTATTGGAAGCGTTAGTTTTACTGTTGGATTACTGCTTATTAGTGATTTTTGTGCATTCGCTTTATGCTTGAGAGAGAGAGAGAGAGAGAGAGAGAGAGAGAGAGAGAGAGAGAGAGAGAGAGAGGGCCCCCAGAAGCCGACTAGGCAAAAGACACGGTCTGTATTCACTGACAAAATTGTGACAGACAAGAAAGCTAAGTGGAATTACTGGTTACCAGTATGCAAATAATTATATGTCAGCGTGACAACACATGAAAACATCAGACACATTGCTTTATGCTGGTAAGATCTTGATTATATTTAAGGGTATGTATCAGGGAAATGATTGTGGCTCCCTATAGATTCTCTACCAAGTACGGTTCGAGATGTGTACACTGCTTTTGGCATTATGTTGCACCAGAACGATAATATACAAAGCGTTAAAGGTGATTAATATAATAAACAAATATTAGATATAAAAACTGTCAAAGGAAAATAGACAGTATGATACGGTAAGTGTTAGCAGTGAGGATATTACATTTATAATAGGCTTGAATCAACTGGCATAAAGTTTACGAATTTAGCCTAATCATAACCTTTACGGCAATTGTAATTCCCACAAGTATAATGAAAATGTATAATGGGTGGATTATTTTATAAGAAATTCAGTGACGTTCCTATAAACTTCATGCAAAGCGTCAAGCCTCTTATGATACTCAACTTAAGCTTCCGGCAACTATCAATTTCTTTTGACAAGTGCCTCTTTTTCGAGGTCATTCTGTGGAGGTGTGGAAAAGGCGTCTCCAGCCGACCTGCAACAACAGCAAAACAAAACCTATTACACTGACAAATCAACCCACGCCACTGACTTGCCGTTTTCTTTACTAATACCCTGGTGAGGTCACTGGAATCCACGACTTTTTATTTATTTATTTATTTATTTTTTGTTTACTAGAAATGTGGTAAATAAGACAGACTCCTTTTGAGTGACCTTAAACTGCAGTGACATTTCAAAGTTAACAATCGAACAACAGAAAAGGGTTATGTACAAGTAGAGAAACTAAAACTAAAAATACAGTATGCAGAAGTGATTTGTAATATAAATACACCCAGAAAAGCATGTTTACATTTTAACATAATTAATTTTCCTCGCGTCATTCAACATTTTAAGACTGAGGAGCCGCAGTGAGTGAGAAGGATTAAAATCCTTCCAAGGGATCATGACGTTATTTACTTGAGATGAATAATTGTATACCTGTGTCTATAGGAAAAGTCCTACCAGCTTTTCTTGAGATTTTCACTGGTTGGTCCGGAATTTTTCTGGAATCCCTGATGGTACGTCAACGCCTGGATTGCAGAATTTCTTATGTTTTTTCCTCCCATTTCTTGTAGAGGTAGTAGCACATGACAACACTTCTTCTTTAGCTTGAAATATGCCTACTTTGTGTCTCCTATGTGCAATTTCTACATTTTGGTTCGTTCTCCCTTACGTGTCTTAAGGTGGAGAAAATCTAATTTTTTTTTTCTTCAGAAAGTAGCACTCGCAAAAATAAAAGAGGTAATTAAAAGAAGGTTGATTGTTTAAGTGATCAAATATGTATGAAGTTGGAGAGCGTTGCCTATTTGTTGATATTTCTCATCCAGAAGATGAATCGGAATTGAATTTCCATAAAAAAATTAATGGAATTTCCCAGTTTTCATATTTTTCTTAGAGGTCACGATTAGTTCTACGAAACGTTTTTGTATTTTTATCTTATAAAAATTTCCTAGTGATTGTACTGTTCGTAACAATGTATCTTTACATTTCTTCTGATCCCAGTCACCGTTGTTGGAATGAAAATGATCTCAGTGGTATTTTAAGGTCTTTGCTCTGTGCATATAGATATTGTTTTAGGCTATGATGTATTCATGTAAACATTATAATAGTCATATGGTAATGAATTCGTTCAACTTACTTCTCATAAAAGAAATTAGTGATAAACTAAAATAATTTCATCAGTTTTTTAAGTGCTTTTCAAATTTGTCTTCCTCGTCATTACAGGTCCCCGATCAAGGAACACAAGCAACAGCTCAAGATCTGATATGTAAGTACATTGATTATTTGAACTTCATTGTATCATTCATGTGTACAATTTTGTTGTGTTGCTTTGGTCGCTTGTGTAGTAAAGAAAAGAAGAACAAAGTTGAGTAGAAATTGATAGTCACTTCGTCCTTACATTGTCTTTTAGTGTTCCGTGTAAATCGTGTATTCTTTGCGCAATACCTGCCCCTGTCTGTAGCCTTCTCTCTGTGGACCTACAACGCCGAAGGCATCCAACGGGACCCTTGCATTTATTTGTCACGAGTTCTGAGTTATAATTTGCGTGCAGTATGAGACTGCTGATTATCTTAACATTTGTCGATTTTTTATCAGAAGACGTGTTAGTTCAATACCGTGACCATACCTGAATTCTGGACGGTGGTAACAAGCGATTTTATTTCCAAGTCAGATGGTCAGGAACTAGGTTCAGCAAATGACAGTAGGTGAAAATATGGCGTTAGTGTGTTTGATGTTGACTTGAGTACGAATGGATCTTTTTAATGCATTTTTGAATATCTGTTGATGTTTCTTACCTTAAGTATATTCTAAAACCCATTTTTTTCTATATAACATGTTATAAAAATTGTATAATTTTTATTTGTTGTTGGTTATCCTCTTTAATATTATTTTCTCGTACTTGCTTTGGGATTGTTTATTTCACATTTCGCATATCACAAAGTTAAAACTGCAAAAGTGACAATTATTGTTTAAATTTTTCCAAAATTAAAAAAAAAGATTATTTTATCTCCATTTTTTAAAGTACAGAATTAGCAAAATCTCTAAGGCTAGATTAAGGATTTAATTAAGATCGGTCAAACACACTGGTCAAAGGCAAGTTAATTCGAAAAACAATACACTTTGCATTAGAAACAACATGAAAATTGTTTGCATTAGAAACAACATGAAAATTGATTATAAAATTGTTTGGACAATGAGCGAGAAACGAACATAAGATATAAATTTAGCGAGCATGAGAAAAAAACATGTGGAACTAATTAATTAGTAGTTAATTCATTTACTTTAAGGCCCTTTATGAAGATTTTACAAATATAGACTATGGGTCCAAATGGTACAATCCCAGACTAAGATTTAGGTTTTTTTTTGCCAGTGATTTTTCTAATTGCTGATTCCAATAAGTTTCTTGAAACATAATCATTAGACTTAGCAATTACAGAGCTCTCGCCCCAATTTATACAACGAGATTTTCCGCGCAGATGGATATATAGTGCATTTGTGGGCTGTTCTAACTGAATACATTGCTGCTTTATTCGAACATTTAAAACTTTGCTTGATTGGCCGATATAAAAAGACAGGAAAACAAACCTATGTTGCTAGTTATAAGCACTGTCGGATCAATTGCTTATAAACTATCCAAATATATAATTAAATTGTTATCCCCGTTGCTTGGAACTGTATATATGTAATTCATACATCCGGAATTCTCTTGATCTTGTGAAGAAATTAAACCCTGGTGATATTTTTGTCAGTTTTGATGTATGTTCCTTGTTTACAAAAGTTCTTATTGACTCTGTGCTTGATTATTTAATTAATGAACTTGTATTGCATAATTAAGTTGTGTATTTGTGATTGCAGATTTACTTTTAATGGACAACAAATATTTGGTATGGCTATGGGTAACCCTATATCACCTCCCCTTTCAAACTTATGTATGGAATTCTTTGAAAGACAGCACCTCCCGATTATTATACTAAGATGACATCTTAGTGGTCTTACCTGTTGGTATCGATGTAAACGATTTATTGTCTAAATTAAATGATTTAGTGCCATCCATAAAATTCCCCCTGATCCCAACTCCTTGACGAGGTGGGGGGCTTAGGGATCCACTGAAGAGAGAGTATGCCCCTTTACGCCTACTCTCTCTGCTGTGGATCCAACTGAACATTGGGACCTTTAACTCCTTTACTCCTCCTCCTTATAAATTTTTCCCTTTCCCTTCTTCTTCTTTCGTTGACGACCCTGGCATGGTTTTGGACTATTGAATTGACAGCTCTTTTTACTTGATGGAGGGTGGAGTTGGATGGCATGCCTCTCCACCCGTAAAACTACAGTACCTGACGTGGTTGAGCGAGGGGAAATTTTTAAGTCAAGCCATGCCCACAGTGCTGGGTCCGATCTCATGGGACTGACGACCCTTAAGGCACTGTGGGTATGGCGTATATCCAGGTGAGGGACCCAGGGCAGTTACCAGTGTGTGTAACGGCATTGCCCCTCCCCCGGTTGGGCCTCCTTGGTGAGAGGGACCTCATCCTGGATGAATTTTATTTAAAACTTTATATGGAGAAAAAAATTAACCTCACAACGACTTCTGGCATGGCAATGGACTGTTCTCAGGATAACTCAAATAATGAAAATGTGAGTGGTATTAAGACATTATTACCATACAATAAACCCAAAAGAAATAGATATCGCCAGGACCCAACCTTGATTCACTTTGATTCTCTCTTTGGGGAGTCAAACTGGTCAAGGTTTTTGAACTTAGAAGCTGACAAAGATATAACTTTATTAAAATTAGAAAATTACCTATTGAATCGATGCCCACCGCAAGAGATGAGCATAAGACAAATTAAAAAAAGGGAATGGTTGGTTGAAACAACAACCAAAAACCAATCAGAAAATTATCAATGTATAAAAAATATAGATAACATAAATATAAAGGTCACAAGGCATGATACAATGAACAGTGTGCAAGGCACAGTTATAGTACCAAATCTTGAGGATGAAACATTAGATAGATTAATACTTTTAGATTCATTAAAGAAAAGGTACAATAATGTTGAAGACTGCGAAGTATATGAGGTCCCAAGTAGGAAAGACAAAAGTCAAACTATCAAAATAGCCAAGATAAAGTTCAGTGGCCAAACCTTACCCTTAAAAATTCAAATGCTAGGATTAAATAGGGAACTAAGACCTTATGTTCCTAAACCTATGCAATGCAAGAACTGTTGCAAATATGGCCATACAGCAATTAAGTGCAGGAATAGTTATAGATGTGCCTTTTGCAGCTCGCAGGACCATAAAACACGCTGGGACTGTGGCCAACCCAAATGCGTCAATTGTGGATTAGAACATCATGCCAGATCTCAATTGTGTGCGTTCTATGTCTACAATACAGAACTGAAATGACTACAAGAACGAACTGGAATGACGATAAGAGAAGCAAAGTCAGAACTGAAAGTGAGAGGATTAAATGACCCAGCTAAGAAATTTAGGTATGCAGACACCTCAAAGTCAAGCAATACCAGAACTGAGACAAATGATAATAATAGAAATAAAGAAATACCACCACAAAAAATACAAGATGAAAAGAACTCTTCAAACACACATAATATTACGACTGTGGAAAATCGATTTAGCTCATTATCGGAAATTGAAATAGATAATGACATAGAGGAAAACAAAGAAGAATTAAAATCACAAGAATGTGAAAAAACAGATAATACTACTCGAAAGAGGCAACTGGATAAGACCCCACCTAATTCCACCAAACAAGTCTGTAAAAAGATAAATAACCCACCAATCTCGCCGAAAGCTAAAGTTCAGAAACAAAACACTAATAGTATTCCACTGTCTCCCATAGTAACAATAGTACCTCTAGGAACCGAATCACAAAATTCAGATGAAATGGAAAACCAAAATACAGGTCACTACAGTGAAAACGAAGAAATTCAACCATCACCAATTATAGGCGCCACAGGAAAAAACAAGGAAAAACAACAAACTGAGAAACATGAAGATACATGCGGCTGCAGTAAATGCTGTATAGCAATGTGCCACAAAAATAAGACTATAACTAAAGACAGCCTAACCAACACCATAAGAAATTTCATGAGGAATAGGAGTAAGGAAAAAACAAACATCAAATCTCATGAAGAAGGTTGTATGTGTATTGAACACTTAGAATATTACAAAGAGAAACACATCAGTGTTGTAGATAATATTCTAAAGAAAATCAAAATGGAAAAATCAAATCAAGATAGTAAAAAAGTAACAGTTAGCGAAAGTAAGATTCAAACTACAACAAAAAATGAATCAAGACCTACAAAAATACAAATTAATTATAAAAATTTTAAGAAAATAATAGCTTTAATAATCTAGGGTAATTTGACCACTTATATTACACCATTCAATCGTTATATAATTCAATGGAATATAAATGGATTATTAACGAGAATGCACTTAGGGGAAGTCCAACGACTTATTAGTGAACATGAACCAATGATTATATGTATACAACACATAGGAAAACGTGTTCCAAAAATAGGTAAATATCTATTAGCTACAACATCACAGGAAAATGAAAATAATTTAGGAACAGCAATATATGTCCATAATAAAATTATATACGACAAATTAGATATAGATTACACTGAATTGCAAATTTCAGCAATAACAGTGAAAATAGAAAATAATGTGTTGGATATAATTAACTTATACAATCAGCCTAATAAAAAGTATGATTTAAACAAATTACAGAAAATAATAAAAGAGTTTAAGAATCCAATATTAATTGTAGGAGATTTCAATGCGCATAACTCAATATGGGACTATAACAACATTACTCCAGATAAAGATGGAGCAAAAATAGAAAACTTAATGAACGCTAATAATCTTTGTTGTCTGAATGACAGCGAAGTAAATACATATTATTCCAGAACCCATGGAACATTTTCCACAGTAGATGTCACCCTTTGTTCAACAAATATAGTTGACAGACTAGATTGGAATATATGTGATGACTCCTACTCAAGTGACCATTGTCCCATAATAATATCCTTATTAAATAATGAACCAAAACCATATTCTCCACATTACAACATGCAAAAAGCAGATTGGGACATTTTTTACTTTCGTACCGATATATACCGCCCTATGATTATTTGAGAAATCACAATGAGACGACCGATTTCATTGTGTCCTTCATTAAAAAGGCAGCAGACAAAGCTATTCCTCATTCAAAACCCCATAATAAAAAACTTAAAGTCCCCTGGTGGTCAGATGATCTAACTGAATTAGTACGAGAAAAACACTCTCTAGCAAGAAGGTTAGATACTCTAAACAGAAGATTCAATAAAGTTAATAAATCAAAACCATTCACAGAAGAAAATATATTAAAAATGACAATTTTACTATTAGAAATAGATGTATTAAAACCTTTATATATAAAATATCAGCCAAATTTAGAAAAGAAGTAATAAAAGGTAAAATAATATCTTGGAGGTCCTATGTGTCGGAAATAACAAGCGAAACATCCATTCAAAAAGTATGGGAAAAATTCAGGAAAATAAACGGAACAAACATTAGACCACCCAGACAAGCTATATTAGATAATGGAAATAAAATTTTAGATCCCTTCGAAATAAGTAACATACTTGGGGCAAGTTTTGCCAAAATAAGTAGTGACGAAAATCTAGACAAACATTTTAAAAAAGTAAAAAACAAAGCAGAGTCTATTATACTTAATTTTGAGACAAAGGAAGATATATATTATAATAAAAAGTTCAATATGGAAGAGTTAGAATATGCTCTCTTGAACAGTAATAAATCTGCCCCTGGAGGAGATGATGTTTGCTTTGAGATGATTTGCCACCTAGCACCTTTGGCAAAATCATACTTATTAAAATTTTACAATCATTTATGGCTCCAGAACTTGTTTCCAGACAAATGGCGAAATGCAATAATAATTCCTATACCCAAACCAGGAAAAGATGCTAGTAATGTGAATAATTATAGACCTATCTCATTAACAAGTTATATATGCAAGTTATTGGAGAAAATGGTAAATACACGACTTACATGGCACATTCGTGAAAATAAAATTTTAAGTCCTACACAATTTGGTTCACAACGTAATAGGTCTACATTAGATTCTCTGTGTAGTTTGGAAGACCATATACGTAGAGGATTTGAAAGAAAACAAATTACAATAGCTGTCTTTTTTGACATTCAAAAGGCATACGACACTACATGGAGGTATGCAATATTAAAATCTTTACATAATAATAACATCCGCGGCCATCTTCCTAAATTTATTAAAAACTTTATGACTGACCGCACTTTTCAGGTGAGAATAGATCCAAAATATTTCCACTTGAAAATGGAGTACCACAAGGTAGCGTCCTTAGTGGTACTTTGTTCACATTGGCAATTAACAACATCAGTAACATGCTACCGGTTGGAATTAAGAGTAATTTGTATATGGATGATTTTGCAATATATTACACAGCATCACGCATAAAACATGCAGAAAGATGATTAATAAAAACTATAATAAAAATAGATGAGTGGGCCTCATCAGTAGGATTTAGATTTTCCATAGAAAAAACCCAAGCGGTCATTTTTTATAAAAGTAAAATTTGGAAAAGAGGTGAAGAAGCAGAATTAAAAATGAGAAACCATAATATACCAATTAGCCAAACTGCAAAATTTTTAGGTTTGATATTTGATGCACACCTCAACTGGAAAGCCCATATAACTTACATAAAATCGAAATGCAAAAGAGCATTAAACCTAATTAAAAAACTCTCTCACACAAATTGGGGAGCTGATAGACATACTCTTACTATACTTTATAAAGCAACAGTGCTATCAATTATTGATTATGGAAGTGAAATATATGGGTCAGCTTCAGAAGCAGCACTGAAAATATTAGACCCAATTCACAACGAAGGCCTAAGAATATGCACAGGAGCATTTAGATCCTCACCAGTCTCCTCTGTACAAGTTGAATGTGGCGAACTGCCACTATCCCTCCATAGAGAATTCATAACCATGAAAAGTGCATTAAGAATCAAAGCAAGTGATTCACCAACTAAAAGTCTATTTGAGTTAAGGGATGTCTTTATAAACAATCATTCACCACCTTTCCCAATTAGAGCTAATAGACTGTTAGAGTCATTAAATATAAATATACAAGTACCTCCAATAGTAAAGTTACCACCCCATTGGACTATGATTAAAGTAAAGACTTGCACTCACTTGAAATATTTATCAAAAAGTTCCGTATATACCCCAGAACACCATAAACAAAAAACCATAGAACATATAAGACAAAAAAGTTCACATTATGCAATATATACCGACGGGTCCAAATCGCAACATGGCGTAGGATATGCAGCTATATCGCAGAACAAAACATATCAATTTTCTTTACCCAATCATGCCTCAGTCTTCACAGCTGAGTTGTGTGCAATTAAAGTAGCTATCAAAATTATAAAGCAAACTTCAATTAATAATTTTGTGATTTTTAGTGACTCGAGAAGTGCCATAGAAGCTCTTCAGAATTACAATCCAAAAAATAATATTGTACAGCAAATTCAATTTGAACTCCACAAATTATATAAAAATGGCAAAAATATTGAAATATGTTGGATCCCTGCTCACGTGGGGATAAGAGGAAATGAAGAGGCTGATAAAGCAGCTAAAGAAGCAGTCCAAATGATAAAAGCAAATGTAAACATCCCCACCAGTGATTATATAAGATATATAAAAACAATAATTGTAAATAAATGGCAAAACGTATGGGCTGAAGAGCCTGAAAATAATAAATTAAAACAAATAAAACAGGATGTTAACAAATGGAGTTCAGCATATCAAAGAGAGAGACATGCTCAAGTAATCCTGACACGCCTCCGTATAGGCCACACTCGTCTGACACACGGGCACTTGATGAGCAACCCACGCGACCCTGCTCCAGAGTGTTCAGAGTGCAAGGAGTTGGTAACAGTCAGACATGTCTTATGCGAGTGTCCAAAGTATGACCAGCAGAGACTGTCAACTTTTGGAAATAAAACAATAAAAGAAATTTTGTCAGAATCTTTTACATTTTCAGTAGTTCCAATTTTGACTTTTCTGAGGAACTGCAATTTAATTGATAAAATATAAAAGTTTTTAGTGAATTTTAAAACAAAATTTCAAAAATTTAAAACTTAATTCCGAATTTTAATATACCGTTTTAGTATGTATGTAAGGGAACATGAGTAAATGTATTTATTGTGTGTGTGTTCTAGTATGAAAGCGTTTGCCTTGGTGCAATTTTTTTATTTTATTTATCCTGAATGACCAATTTGGTCCCAGTTCTGGCCTAAGGGCTAGACCTGGCATTTTATCTAATCCTTCGGGCCAGCCCTAGGTAAAACTACTTTTATAATAATAATGTAGATGACTTCGTCATATATAGTAGTGGTGAAAAAGCGCTGGACATAACAAACAGATTGCAAGCAGCCATAAATAGGATAAAAAAAATGGGCCGATAACAAGGGTTTTAAATTTTCACAGCAAAAAACTAAAGCGGTCAGATTTACAAAATCAAGAAAACAGGAATTAATTCCTACTTTATTCATAAATAATGATATAATTGAATATGATGAGATAAAATTCCTTGGTGTAATACTTGATAAAAAACTTACATATAAAGAACATATAGAACAACTGGCGATAAAAGTAAGAAAATCCTTAAATATAATAAAAGTAATTGCGCATAATGACTGGGGTGCTTATAGAACCTCTCTGATAAAAGTATATAAGGCTATTTGTCTAAGTAAACTTGATTATGCATGTCAAGTATATGGTAGTGCTTCTAAAACCCTATTAACAAAACTGGATGTCATACATAACATGGGTATTAGACTATGGACTGGAGCCTACAGAACTTCCCCCGTGGAAAGTCTGTATGTAGAAGCAGGAATAGATCCCCTGAAAGTACGAAGAGAAGAAATTGGATTAAAATATATAGCTAAAATAAATAACCTTAATGATAATCCAAACACCAAATATATGAAGAACATAACAAATAATTATGACAATAAACCAAGAGCCTCTAAACCATTGGAGAATAGATTAAAACCTGATATAGAACATCTAAAATTAGGAACAAGTAGCATATCAAAAATAACCACTCCTAAAATACCTCCGTGGAGACATGAGCTAGAGGAAAAGACCCCATATAGACTCCACTTTTCTAGCCCCGCCCCCCGCCCCCCCACCCCCCCAAGGGGCGTGGCTACCCCCCTCCCCCCTCCTGATTGGCTCATGTACGTACGTGAGGCCTAAAAAGGGGCGGGACAACCCCCAAAACCCCCAAAAGGGGTGTGGCCACCCTGACCCATATAGACCTCACTTGTCCTGGGGGGTGTGGCCACCCTGACCCCATATAGACTCCACTATTTCTGGGGGGCGTGGCCAACCCCTGACCCAAATTGACTCCATTTGTATTATAAGCTCATGTACGTACATGAGCTCATCATTCGACTCCATATGTATGATAAGTTCATGTAGTTACATGAGCTCATAATTGACTCCATTTGTCTTACAAGCTCTGTACGTACATGAGCTCATATTAGGGGGCGTGGCCTCCCCTAACCCCAAATCGACTCCACTTTTCTACCCCTGTGACGTCACATAACTAATAAGGGAAATAAAAAACCCATCTTTTCAACCCTCCCTATTCTGGGGGCGTGGCCACCCTGACCCCAAATTGACTCCATTTGTATTATTAGCTCATGTACGTACTGAGCTCATAAGTGACTCCATATGGTATGATAATTTCATGTACTCATGAGCTCATAATTGACTTCCATTTGTCTTACAAGCTCATGTACGTACATGAGCTCATATTAGGGGCGGGGCCTCCCCTGAACCCCAAATTGACTCCACTTTTTCTACCCCTGTGACGTCCACATAACTATAAGGGAATAAAAGCATCCTTTCAACCCTCCACTATCGGGGGGCGTGGCCACCCCTGACCCAAAATTGACTCCATTTGTCTTACAAGCTCATGTAACGTACATGAAGCTCATATTAGTGGGGGACGTGGGCCCTCCCCTAACCCCCAATCGACTATCCCACTTTTCTACCCCTGTGACGTCACATAACTATTAAGGGAAGGAAAAACGCCAACATTTCAAGCCCTCACCCCAAATTGACTCCACTATTCTACCCTGTGACGTCACGTAACTCTCTGGAATAAAACCATTCTTTCAACCCCTGACCCCAAATTGACTCCACCTTTCCTACCCCCTGTGACGTCACGTAACTCTCTGGGAATAAAACCCATCTTTTCAACCCTGACCCCAAATTGACTCCACCTTTCCTACCCCCTGTGACGTCACGTAACTCTCCGGTAATAAAAACCAACATTTCAACCCCTCACACCCCAAATTGACTCCACTATTCTACCACTGTGACGTCACGTAACTCTCTGGAATAAAACCATTCTTTCAACCCCCGACCCCAAATTGACTCCACCTTTCCTACCCCCTGTGACGTCACGTAACTCTCGGTAATAAAAACCAACATTTCAACCCCTCACCCCAACCCAAAATTGACTCCACTATTCTACCCCTGTGACGTCACATAACTCTCTGGGAATAAAACCATTCTTTCAACCCCTGACCCCAAATTGACTCCACCTTTCCTACCCCCTGTGACGTCACATAACTCTCAGGGAATAAAAACCAACAT
Organism: Macrobrachium nipponense; assembly: GCF_015104395.2. Classification (NCBI taxonomy): domain Eukaryota; kingdom Metazoa; phylum Arthropoda; class Malacostraca; order Decapoda; family Palaemonidae; genus Macrobrachium; species Macrobrachium nipponense. The sequence continues at coordinate 26,484,659 of NC_087211.1, read as the reverse complement.
TTCAACCCCCACCCCAATTGACTCCACTTTTCTACCCCTGTGATGTACGTAACCTCTACGGGAATAAAACTTGAACCCCACCCTGACCCCAAATAGACTCAGTTCACTGTTTTTTGCGACTCATGTCCCCTTTAATTGTTTTCAAAGTAACCGGGAGGCGTTTACCTCATCCTCCTCCTATAAAATCTCTAAATTTATATATGCATATTGCGAATATACTCTCTCTCCCTCTCCCTCCCTCCCTCCCTCATCCCTCCTCCCTCCCTTCCCTCCCTCCCTCTCCTCTCTCTCTCTCAGCCGTCATTTTTGTTTTATTATATATACACACAGCTGCTTAGATATTCAGAGTATCATGATAAAAGGATATTTTGGCGACTGACTTCATCCACATGTGATATCTCCCCCAATAACCATATCAGAGTCAATGTTAGATGATGAATCACGCACACACACACACATATGAAGAAACGAGACCTTATCGCCATATTTGCCCAGCTGACTTCACGCCAACGTGAAAATTTTATTTTTCATAGAATTTGAGTCATAATCTAGGTGGCGAACACAAGGACAAAGGTACACATTTCAATTTTGTTTATTTATTATACAGAGTTTGAAAGAGGTTGAAAAATCAAATTACAGACGGAATTGTTATTTTATATTTATAACCAATCCTAAATACAGGGGAATGAATTAATATTCCATACAAATACATACATTAGAAAAAAACTGTACACCGAACGCGATAATATGCGCATTCGCTTTTTCAAAAACAATACTTCAACGAAACATACTACGGCTACTATATATTTTCTAACCTGTTTCCTTGACATCACACCCCTTAGTATATACCACAAACATCTTCTCCAGCACTTTCCCGACCGTGTATCGAAGACGACGACGTTTCATCTAACACCTCAAAGCTTTTAAATTTAGCTAACAAGTTTTTCATATATAAATCTTCCACACACTCTCCAACAGGGATAAATTCTTTTTCATTATAGCCACGCAGCATATTTTACCAATTTTGCTCATTTCATCACTGAATGTAGCTAACACAGGTAAAATATTGATTCAACCAAGTCGTATTAACCAGTCGCTCTGACCGATGCCAGCGGGAAAGATAACATATTTGGCATAGTCATACGATGATTTAAATAATTCTTCCTTCAATTTCTTGACCGAAGAAGAAAAAAGTGATTGAACCTCATCTGTTTGGTATCTCTGCCCAAACGATCGGCATGATCTTCATCTTTGGAATAAGCCACGCTCTTTTGCGCGTATTCATTATCTTCAATGGGGGCACCAATACCGTATTGTGTTAATAAGGTAGCTATGGTGGGTAGATCAACTTCTTCGTCGCATTCCCAAGATGTGATATTTTCAGGTCTTTTCACAATGGCGGACCCTTCAATACCCCTATCACGAAGACCGGCATGATGCACCAGTGCGAGAATATCGAAAACCTGCCAATTCGGCATATGGATAAGCTCGAATGACGTCCGCCACAACACCGTAATTCCTGCATGTCACACAGTTAGTGGCCACTACTAGACACATATTCCTCTTCCTGAACTTATTTTCGGACAAGTTCCCGAAAACTAACTTACAAGAGGAGGCTGATGAAGCCATGGCGAGAAGTTCACGTCTTGATGTGACAAATCCTTCAAGAGATAATGAACTACGAAAGCCCCGCTCCCACCAAGACCCCTTTATCACAATCACTGATTACAAACCCGTTGTGACGAAGCATCAAGCCTCTCCCAGCAATGATTCAGACTAACATGAATAAACAAGTCCTATCATTCCCTCACCCCAAAGGTCATCCACACATGACTCATTTTATCAAATCAGTATCACTCCAGTCATGTTTCTCGCAGACACGAATAAACAAGCCTTATCATTTCCTCACAACAAAGGCCGTCCACACACACACACACACACACACACACACACACACACACACACACACACACATATGACTCATATATAAAACTTCCACACATCTTTCCTCCAATGGGGTATAAATTCTATCGCTACAAGGCGTGAACTTCATCTTTGGAATACAATACTTCATCGAAACATCATATGTCACACCTGATTATTACTTCCCCCCAACTGTACACCATAAATACAACCGACAAGGGAAAATTGATGTTATTCCTTACCCAAAGTGTATAGAGTAAGTGCAACACACCAACCCTCCGTCCCTACAGTATTTCTCTTGACCGAAACGTCATTTCCCTCCGTCACTATTCAGTAAGTAGCATATAAAACACTTTCCCATTTACTTGAAACATAGAGTATAGTAAATATTAAAAACAGCAATAAGATTCATGTATATGGAATAGATATTCTTATAAAATAATGTACCCGTTGAAAGAAGCGGAGGAATATAAAACAGTCATTATTCCTCCCTTTCAGATATGGGAAATAACTCTAGTAGTGAACTGTCCAGCCGACGAAGTAGCCACTCAGTCAGACACCATTACATATTATGGTGTTGGAGCCCCAAACTCATTTATTAGGAAGGTGAAAACGGGTCATGACCATGAAGCAGGAGAAGAAGAAGAAGAAGTAGCAGGAGATGCAACAACTACCACTGGCAGCCCACAACAGTGCAACCCCCGATCAACTTCGCCACCACCCACTACTGAAGGAAACGAGCAACCCGGTGAAGGTATGTAAACCGATGTATTATATTTATTTAATAATAGTTCCTGATTCCATAGAAACACGCACTCTTTTTCTCCGTTTCCCTGTTTTTCCGTTCAAATGCATTATGGGCATAGTAAAAAAACACTATATAATTATTCATAACGGATTTATTGACCACATAAAGAGTTTACAAATTCAATACACTATCGCTGTCAGACCGTCTCAGCACGCATCCCAATATAACTTCCACGTGTATCCTATTTTAACCTGAATATGCCGAAAAAAAAACGTTTAAGAGGAAAACGACTAAGACGTCTTAGCAGATTAACACCGACGTTCATGGGCGAATGATCCTCACAGCTCATCCTGAAATAAGTAAAAAAGTTATGTGATTGAAGGTGTATGATACATATAGAATATATCCTTATAGAATGTAAATGGAGTAATATAAAAATCAAAGAAAAATATGCATTTACCTTAGTTGTTCAAGATGCGGAGACATTCCTTGTACGTAATAGCACGTTTGACCCCCGACCTCCAATATGAACATTTAAACTTTTTCAAATATTTAAAAATATCCCGTTATCCATTTATCACTACCTCCCAAACGAGTGAATGAGAATACATTTTGTATTAAGGATAATACTGCTTTCACACCACGGTGACTCACGCAATGAAAAAAACAAAAAACTAACGTAAAGACCGCACTTGTACGATTTATCAGGTTGTATTTGTTTTATTAGGCGATAGAGGTTATATTCGGGATGCGCATATATAAATTTAGAGAAGTCATTCGAATAAACTTTTGGATTTATACCGTAAACTATCAAAAAAGAAGATTATATTTCTAGGTGATTTTTCCACGTAAAAACATACCCAATGACCAACATATTAATATCAGTAGACGAAGATAATGTATTAGATATAAAACTAAAGGTTTAATTCTACTTTCTGGCAATGTCAATAATCCTACTTCATCCGAAGCGAACACACCTAATATTTAACCCGGTCACCGAGTGAACCTTTTAAAACTTATTTCAATTTCTTTTGTATCCATTCCATTTAACCCCTAACATCACACTGAATAACCCTATCCGCATCCACCGTTAAAATACCCTTGGTATCCCCAAAGTAAAATAATGCAAGGCTAGGCGTAGCCGTACCCAGCCTGATCGATATTCGCAGGTTTGCCGAAATTTCCACTGGCATGGAATCTTCAACATCTTCCACCACAAAATTAAAGCAGTAAATAGCTCTACCATTTTTAAAACTATCATAAGTGATCAGATTATCACCGCCACCCCCTATACTTTTCTGCGTCTCGTGATATAATTATTGCATGATGGTATTAGGGAAACTACATTGAATTAATTATATAACCGTATTCCCATTAACGGTAATATGTATATTATTTAAATCGAAAGATTGAAAATATAAGACTATTGGTCGCGTAATTACCTGAAAATGTTTCCATATCAATCATGGCCAATGTGATTTTTTCAGGTATACAACTGTTAAAAGGCTGATCATTAAATCGAATTTTTCATTTTGCCCAATAACGTTATGTCTTGTATAAAGTCTTATCAAATATATATTGTATAGGATTAACTGCTATCGCCTCATTTAAAGCCGACATTGCGTTATAATGTGGGGTAACTCTATCGATCCATAATTTTAGCCTTTTCTACATTGAACACATTTAAATGTCCGTCTGTGTGGGCGCCCATAAACCAGCTATTATTCGCTAATTCGAGCCTAAGTCTCAAATCAACTGAATCCAGTAAATATGTCTATAGTCGCTATATCCAAAAGAAGTGGAAAATATGTATGCACGCCCTCGTTTTTAATGTCACCCATAACTTTCGTCTCCCACCTGCCGGTTTGACCGAAGGTACCGGCTGTAAATTGCCGAGTTACCCCGTGTGTTACATGATAGTCATCGTATAAAAATCCCGCCCGACCGGTGGTAGGTAATGTCGAGGGTTTTATCATTTTCAACATTTTTTATATATGATTGATAGTTAAATACAGGACAGGATTTCCACCAACTTTTCATTCAAGAAAACGGAAGCGGATTTAAATAATGTATTACTAATACCATTAACGACGGCCACGTGAACATCATCCGCTAATTGCGCACCGTCCCTATCAATTGAGATATATAATTCTAAAGCTATACTTGACAAATCTAAGAAAGAACCTGCCACCCCATTAATGCGAAATTCTATATATTTATCAGATAGAACTTGATTTATGGAAATATTACAAGGTGTAAAATCCAGTCTTTCCTTTGAATTAATTGAAGTTTCAATAATTCTCCGTCTATTAACATTCGGGAACAATTCTTTGATATTACCCGCAATATACGATGAAACAGGAACTTGATTACCAGTTCCGGGTATGTTAGGAACTACGCTAGCCATATTTTGTGTTTATATAATTTTAGATGAAGGGTAGAACGAGTGCGTACCCGCCGAATGTCAATTGATGAATGAGTTACAAAAGATCGTACACGTCCTTATTATATTTACTCCTAGATTTAACTCGTGTGCCCTTCCTCTTCCTCCGTTTTTTCTTTCCTCCCACACTCGACCGTCTAACTAAACGTTTCACTGTTTTCTTCCGTCTCGTTCTCCTTCTCCTTCCAGTACCGCTTAAAATTCGTTGTCCGGTAGTTTGAGGGCCCTTATACCATTTCGTTTTATGGATTCTTTTAAAGGTAAACCGCTGTTTACCATATCAGATAACACAGATCTACCGAATTCATTAACTGAAGTTTCGCGGCGTTAAATAGAAAAGGAAGCACTTTCCGTGCAATACCACTTATGGCCGAAAAAAAACCGCTTCCCCTTCTGCGGCCGGGATAGAAAACGGAAATATCCTCAAATCCCGCTCCTCTCCTTAATAAAGGGTCTGATAAAAATAGTTTTTTAAATTCCGCCTCTGAAGGAGGCGCGAATAACACTCTCATTTTACTGTTTATACTATTCCCAAACAATTTTAAGTTGAGCTTGATTCGCAAGTTCTAGTTGACTCGAGGGTGTTACGATCACGAATAAGGAATGCCAAGGTGAACATCGAGTTATATACTCACCTATTCATCTAATTTTCCTCTAGTTTTATACGGAGCAGGCAAGTAACACTCAGGTCTTTAGTGAAATGTAAAAGGTGACCGTTTTGATCCGTGATAAAAGAATAGAAAATCTGATCCAAGATGTTCGTGTTCAACAATTTGTAGACTGTATTATGTATTCCTTTTCCTCTACCACTTGCTAAAGTAAAACAGTCCAATATATTACTAGTCTCCCGCCAAAAAATCGTCGGTTGAACTATATCCGTATACACATATATATAATCTACCCCACAATTATCAGGTAGAGAATCAAGGGAAACGTGTTTATTCAGTTCACACGCCCATATATTTCATAACCGGTATTAATATGAAAACCTAATAATTTCGCGGCTTTTCCGCTAATTTGACGTATATACTTTTAACGTCCCCCGTTCTCAATTTCTCTCTCTTGATACGTGGTATAGTAATTCTTCTTAAATCTTCATCCCAATGAAATATACCGTTACTATTAAAATAATTTATGAAATTATCACCGTAATAAACTTTTAAGTAATCATACACGTCCTTATTAAGAGCTCTCACGAGTCTCTTCATATCCCCCGCTAACATTGCCATTCTCGGTCTATACAAATATGTATGCCTATCACGTTTATGACGCTCTGTAATAAATTCGAGAGTGAATAAATCATCTTTGGATAATATAGCGTAATAACTCCCCGGGAACATGATCGAAGCTAAACCTACTTCATATTCAACCCCATTAGGTAATAATATAGGTGTAGGTAATCTATTGGCAAATTTCGAAGGTGTATTTTGGTATACGCGTCTAACAGCCGAGACTGCTCAAATATATAGTGTGTTCACCAGCCATGTCGGTTAAATACTGACGACGGGTTATATGTCACGTATGGTATTTATAAGAAAAGTTCGATAGCGTTTTATCTAGGTCTTATATGCAGACTGCACGATAGAACCCATTTTCAGTAAACATTATTTCTTCACCGTTCTGATCTGAGACATCGATAGTAATGTAATCCAATACGTCAATGGTATTTAAAGGTTTATAAATGGCATTATGCGGACCTTTACCACATGCACATCCTAACGTGAAGCAGTCTAAGAGATTAACCATTTTATCACCCAAGATGGTAGGTTGAACGATACCCGAATACAGGTAAACGTATTCAACGCCCTGCTGGAATATATTTCTACTGTGATGAGGTCTCAACGCACCCGAACTGTATATTAAATACCTGACTTTTTCATTGAAACCAAACATATTAGCTGCTTTAGCACTGAGTTTAATCGTAATTGAATCAATCATATCAACTTTGGCTGCTCCTGCATCGATATGTGGAATGCTCATTCTCTTCGTGTCATCATTCCATGAGAATAAACCGTCCCTGCGGATAGCTCCGCGAATATGTTCTCCGTAAAATTCAGATAATTGTTCAATAATTTCCGTATTAAACGCTCTAGTCATGACATTCATATACCACCCACCCAACAAAACCCGAAATGGATATTAAATATACGTGTAAATGCGTTTCCCATCTGACTCATTATAGATCGCGTTAAATTGAATAGTAAAATCAACGTCTCCTGGTTTAATAGCGTATATAATTTCGGGAGAACTGACTCCCACTAGCCCCACTTCATATTCCACTCCTTTCGGTAATGATATAGGGACGGCTAACCTATTGGTAAATTTACACGCCCGATTTTCTGGAAATGTACCTATACAGGCATTGCTATTCACGTATATGATGTGATCGCCACACATGTTGAATGTAGACTGTATGACTAACAATGGGCATCGGGTTTATAATATATGTACATAAAAACCTCCACGTTCATGTTATGTCACACCTTATTCATGAATTTGTTATCACACAGATTGTCACGTCATTCAAGAAAATGTCCAAGCCTCTAACCGCCATGATGAATCATCCTCACCACCCTCCGATCCAGGTAAAATATAAAATTATTATTATTATTATTATTATTATTATTATTATTATTATTATTATTATTATTATTATTATTATTATTATTATTATTATATTGCAGTTTTTGCAGTTATTATTATTATTATTATTATAATACACGTTCACTCCGGTGCTTATTTAAAATTATCTTTACAGATCCCTTCGCTGAAGACTTCCCATTAGATGAAGATTTGATGGGGAGTAATAATAATATGAAGCTCGCGCGTTGGTGGAGGTGTAGGAACCAGAAGGGGATCTTCACTCACGAGGGAAAGAACGGAGGGTAATAAGGTAGTGAGTATCATTCATTATGCGGCCGCAGTAGGGTCACACATTGACGTGGCAATGAAGTTAAGTAGTAGCATAACCCGATTACGCGAAGATGTGCACAGTAACTTCCTCGAAAGAGGTATTCGATCGGCTATGCTATACTTGTGCGTTATTATCACCAGCGTGAGGATGCTAGGCGACATGAATGAAAAAAGTGCTTTCTATGTATGTACTCCACCCACCTCACTACGATTGACCTCGATCTATGACTCCCTGGAGGAGGCTATTGAGTTATAGCTAATAACTTGGAAGAAAGACTCAACCGTACTGAGGGTTCGGGTTGGTGTATGACCTCGCTAGATAGGGTTGAACTTCATATCACGCGGCGTGAGTTAGTGAATATTAATAACTTCCAGGTGTATCCCAAGGGAGTCCGCGGTAGTGATCAGGTTATCAATATTCAGTCCGGGTACAAACTGTGTCGTTACAGCAGCGTTAGAAGCGTACGTTGTACTGCGAGATAACCCTCCCACACGTATTAACAACCTCCCTCGTGTCTTAATGAGGAGGATGGGGAGGGGACAATTTAATATCAAACACTCGCCAGATATGCCGTTGACCCATGACTCTTTCAAAACATTAGAAAAGGGGAATAACCTCAACATATATCTGTATAAATTATGTGAATTATTCATGGGGAAACAGCGGAAAAACATTGGACGGTACATCTAGCGAGGAAAGGTGGTAACCCCCAAAGTCCTCATTTGGTCACGTTGTTATTAATCACTGACGACCACGTCGCATTGATTAAAGATATGTTGGCATTCGTGAAGAAGTTCCGACACGGATTCAAGCAGGGGCGGGGGATTGAGCACGCGAGTGGTATGTGTTACAATTGTTTGACTTTGTTTAATAGTTCCACCATCCGTGAGGCGCACACACAGGCCTGTACTGCTCGAACCACTGTACGAATACCCAGAACCCGGCCAATTTAAAACAGTTTACTAAAGTTAAAGCTCTGCTGCCAATCTCGCACATGGCTTTTCCTGGATTTTGAGGCGTATAATATTCAACCGAAGACCGGAGAAGACGATCCGAGAATAGTATCTCGACAGAAAGCTTTCGCTTACTGCTACGTGATCGTTGACGGTAGAACGGGGGAGGGTATTGTACCCATAGACTAAGTCACGGAGAGAAATGCGTTGATGATTGTTTGCAGAACATGAAACCGGGACTGGGCGTTATTGCGTGAACAAATGCGCGCGTATCCTTTACATATGAGTCTGAATCCGCCCGTAAGTTTGAAGCGAGCGCTCATGCGGAGGATGTAACGTCGAATTCAAGCTGGAGTCACGAAAATGCGACATCACGCTCATTTTGTGGCACGGGGACAACTTTGTGTGTGCACTGTGTCAACAGTGTAATTTGAAATATGCAATTTAAGGAGACAACTTTAAACAGTGTTCGTACACAATTTGTCATATGACATCGCCCTGGTCTTGAAAGAGGCGGGGGCTCAGCATGATTTTGAAATTCTGAACGCGAGGGTAGTAAATTTTACTCGGCCAGATCGGGCAATCTGAGATTCGTGGATAGCAACAACGTGATTAGGGGGACCCTTTCTAGTCTCGCCTCGAGTCATATCAAACAGAAAGGTTCCCTCGAAATCGCACGTCAGTTGTTAACCCAGTATTCTCGGGATTGTCTCGATTTAGTTTTGGGTACGGGTAAACAGTACTACCCTTATGATTATGTGACGGAACTTACGGGAGAAACCCTTTCCAGCGGGGGCTATGCACACGTGGTCAAGGTTTGGAACGCCGCTAATTGCACCAATCTTCTAGATTATACCGTTTTGTATTTGTTAATGGATGTGGGATTAGTAGCGGACGTTATTTAGCTTGGGGAGGAAGGCTGCCATGGTGCAATTCGGACTTCTACCTCTCTCACATCGATTCTTTCCTATATTCCTCTAAAACATTTTCGTCTCCCCTCATTTCGAATGGTGAACTCTATCAATTAATTTGTAAAAACATCCGCGGCGGTTTTTGTAGTCTAGTCGAAAGGCAATGCGTAGCTAATAATCCAGAGTTAAATCCCAGTTTTAGGGTGGGTGATCCTCAATCGTACATATTATACGTTGACTTCACCAGTTTGTATCCCACAGTCATGAGTAAATACAAAATGCCCTCGGGTGAAATAACTGAACTTTCCCCTGTCGAATTAGAAAGTTTTGTCGCTAGCGATATTACCGCCATTGATTCACAGGTGAATACGGATTTATTTATACTGCTCGATACCAAACCAGTTAGACGGGATGTTGCTCTACAGACGGACGATCTCCCTCTCGCCATTCATCACATGAATGTGACTCACCAGGATCTATCGCCCTATAGTAAAAACCTAATGAATAAGTTCAAGGTGAAGCTACCCAAGAAAAATGTTAAGTTGACGGGTACGCATTTACCCATGCGTAATCACTTGATCTGTCTTCCGTTATTACAAACGTTGATAAGGCTCGGTCTCGAAGTTGATGTAATAAGGAAAGTGTACAAATTCAAACAGGATTTTTATTTGAGGGAATATATTCTGGAGAATGCCGAAAGGCGTGCTAAAGAGACCGATCCGGACAAGAGGAACACCATCAAAATCATAATGAATGGTCTTTTCGGTGTCACTATTAAAAAATTCATTGAATTATTCTACCCGAACTGTCGTCACCACCACCGGTGGGAAGCCTCCTCTTTCTCAGGAATGTTGTCCCAAACACAACGTTACAAGTCTTTGGAAAAAACTGCGGGGTAACGACAGGTACATTGTAAACCATTGCAAAGAGTCTGTTTATGGCTGAATCCCCGATTATATCGGTTTCAGTATACTAGACATGGCGAAGGATATGATGTATCGGTTCTATTACGACGTTCTTCGAAAGCAGTATGGACACCGAGTTCAGCTCCTATACCGACACTGACAGCTTGATCTTTTCCCTGGTGACTGATAACCTCAATCGGGAACTGAAGGGTGTGCTCAAACCCTACATGGATTTGAGTAATTTCCCCAAAACTCACGAATTGTATGAATGAGTCACGTAAGGGGGAACTCGGGTTAGTGAAGGTTGAAACGGGGGCTGAACTCATGAGGGAATTTATCGGCGTTAAACCTAAAGTTTATTCGTATCTGACGGAAACTAGTCGTATAACACCTTGAAAGGTGTACAAAGATGCCGGCAAAAGACCATTCACATGACCAGTATCGAGCTGTAATCGAAAAGAATGAGATTACTTATACTCGTGTGCACAATTTGCAAAGAGTAGGAGGCACGATGTGTCATACGAGCCAGCGAAAAGGTATCTCTCTGTCCTTTAGAGGACAAGAGATATATGTGACACCTTATAAATCGTTGGCGTATGGACATCCAGACATTGGGGTGGAAGGGAGGGTATAGCGGAGGAGGGGGAGGGGGAGGGGAGGGGGAGGGGGGAGGAGGAGGAGGAGGATCTAGAGAGGGTAGTGGTGGCGCCGGTAGTTGCGGCAATCTCTCCAATTTTAAATATTCCCGCTCCTAGCACCTCGAGAATTCCTACTCCTCCTATTCCTCCGACCCTACATCCATCACGTCATTTCCCACGGGTGAAAGGATGTTCAAAACGTCGAAGAGAGAATAGTAAAATATACAATGTTAATTCCTCTCTCTCTTCGACGTCTTTGACTTCTCCTCGACGGGAAATGGTTTCAAACACCCTCTCCTCCAGTTAAACGGGGCGTATCACACCTTGACCGGGTGTCATAGTTTGTATATTTTACTATATATTTTATCCTTATCCATCATATTTTAATATATTATATTGTATATAATGTATTTTTATTATATAATCATATACACAGTTAGTTTTTTTATATTTTGAATTATTATATTTAATTTTTTATTATAGTTTGCATTTTTACTTTACGTTCTATTTTTATATTGTAGGAAAAACCTGTATGTATTTCATTATGGAAATTAACAAATATTATTGCCGTCAACTTCCATTCACCCTAATTATTATTAAGGCTTGTATATAAAAGGAGCGCGTAAAGTACACAACTATAGTCTTAAACGCGCTAACATCATGGCCGCGACAGGTCCCTTCCTGGGCAGTTGTTAGACCCGTTCGCATACCCGCTCGTATTATCATCGCGGGGTTTAGTAACAGTGGCAAGTCAGTCCTATGTCAAAAAATCATTTGAACTCTATGAAACGCATTTCCAAATACATTTTATATTGCGGGGTATCTGGAACACCCCCTCGAAACGCATCCCTCAATAGGTCCCAAATTTAAAGTATCCAAAAGAAATTTTAAATCCCTTTGATTACACTGAAAAGGGGCAGACGGGGGTTAATAAAGGTCTATTATTCATACTCGATGATTGCTTCCTTGAGGCCAGTGATAATAAATTTGTCACCAACGCCTTCACAGCGGGACGTCATTCATCTATTTCAGTTATATTCATAACGCAGAATATGTTTCATTCGGGCAAGTTTAGTAGAAGTATAAGCTTGAATTGCTCACATTATATTCTAATGAAAAATCGTGATTTTAGTCAAATTGAAACTTTAGGTCGGCAGTTATTCGGCCGTCAAAAAGCTTCAGCCTTTTCAGACATATATAAAAGGCCCTATCACGTAACCGCTACGGTTATTTGTTAGTAGACTTCGCTCCGTCAACACCTGAAAACTGTTACAGCTCCGAACTAATATTCTGGGTGAAAACGGAATATCAAATAGCTTACCAATATGGATAAAGAACGGATAAAACTGCTAAAAACTTTGTACGGAGATGCACGGGGTGTGGGAGGGTAGTTTTTTTCAGCGGGGTTGGACTCTTTATTCAGAGTAGCGAAAAATCTGAATAGCCAAATTACTCGTGAAAATGTTAAAGAATTCTTACGTGGGCAAAAAGTCTTACAACATGCATAAAGTCACTCGAAAAAAAATTCCCCAGCCCAGAAGAAAAATCATATCACCCAAACCGAGAGTAATAGCGAGCACCGATTTATCTGATATGTCCAAATTAGCTCGGGTATAATAATGGGTTTGAAATATTTGCTAGTCTTTATTGACGTGTTTTTCCAGATATCTACAAATTGTTCCCTTGAAAAAGAAGGATGGTGTTACTATGCGTCGCGCTTTGAAGAAGGTTATCGAATCTACCGAATTTTTGGGAATTTCACGTTTGAATAGCGATGAGGGTAGGGAATATTATAACAAACACGTCACGGGAATATCTAGATAGTAAAATATAAAATTATATAGCGTTTATTCGAGAGAAATAAAATCCTCTATAGCTGAAAGAGTCATAAGGACTATTAAGGTCGTATATATAGATATCTCACACATAAGAATACCTTAAAATACATTAAACGTCTTGCGCGACATTCAGAGTTATAATCATAACCCCCCGGTCATATTCCCCCCATAGAAGTTTGGGTCGCACCCCCGCAGAGTTCACGCATTAACGGATAGAGATGACATTGAACGTCAATTCTCGAGCATGTATAAAAAGGCTGTTCTCATTAATCCTCCCGCCATTTCGCTCTTGAATGTTGGAGACGTTGTACGTATTGCCGATGAGCGTCCGCAACGCAATTTTTAGGAGGGGATATACATTCAAAATACTCTGGAAATTTTTAAAATCCGAAAAGTGGATACAAGGCAAAATCCGGTCGTATACTTCTTGGAAGATTTAGCGGGTGAAGAAATAAAGGGCGTATTTTATCGTGAAGAAACTTAATTCGCACAAATCTACCAGAAAACGTTATGATATCACATTCTTTTGGAAGGAGAGGAAAGATAATAAAACTCAATATTACGTTCATTGGAAAGGTTATCCAGTCAATTCAATTCCTGGGTTGATGAGTCTCAAATTGTACGGATATGAACCGTAAGCAACCTTTAATACGTAAAAATAAAAACTTTTATTTTATTCATCTCTGGTTTATCACCCAGTGAAAGAAGTAAAGTTATTCCCATCTTAAACGGTGGTTTGGTGTCTACTCTCTCGGAAATTTTTAGAAATTTTCTTTGTGGTAATCTAACTCAAGATAAGAAGTTTATTAAACACTTAAGAAATTGTAGACGAGAAATTCATCTTGTGTCCTTGAAAAACAACGTCCTATCTAAGAAGAAAAATATACTGAAAAGTCGTAATGGGGGGACTATTCTATCGGTTTTATTGCCTATTGCTGCGAGTTTGTATAAGGGAGTCTTTTTAATTGAAAATGAAGAGTTTTACGTTATCCCTGCCATTACCTATGAGAGGTTAATGAATAGAAAAGAGGTTTGTGATGGTGATATTAATAACCTAGAGGGTACTGGCAAGTTGGATACGGCAGCTGGTTAGTAGTAGTGGACACGTCTCCCTTAATATCCAAAAACCACCTATGCCGGCTATATCGCTCACGGACCTCCTCCTCCTCCTCTCCCCTCCTATAGAAAATGTAGGTGCAGTGACTGGTGGGGCGGAGGTGGTAAACGCCCCCATTACATTGAAAACAATTAAAGGGGACATGACTCGCAAAAAGAGCAATCCCGATTTAACAGGTATTATTCCGATATTTTTTAAAGAACCCCAAAAGTCATACGTTACGGGCTTTGTTAAGCACTTACAAGATTCTAACACGGTTGAATGGAATGAAGAAGGAGATTTAACTCATCCGCTCGCAGGTTATAATATTTTAGATATAGCTCGAGAATTTCAAGGGAATAAAAAAACCCACGTTGATAATATTTCGAATTATCGCTACTTCATTGAAATGGCGGGGGTTAAAGATTGGATGTTAAGGAATATAGCCATTAAAAAGCAAATCGAAACAACGTGGCGAAATATGGGGGAAAAAGGGAAAAAGGCGGAGGAGGGGGAAGGGGAAGAGGAAGGAGGAGGGAGGAGGGGGGGGTGGGAAGGTGAGGGCGGGACATGCGAAAAACAAGATGGCGAGTGTGTGGGTGGCTTATTAACATTTTAGGAATAATGTATATCGAGCTGTTTAGTCACGTGATACTGATTTTGATAAAATGAGTCATGCGTGGTATGACTGAAGGGGATTGTCACATCAAGACGTGAACTCTCGCCATGGCTTCATCAACCTCTTCGCACAAGTTAGTGAAAAACTTGTTAGCTAAATTTAAAAGCTTTGAGATGTTAGATGAATCGTCGTCGTCTTCGATACACGGTCGGGAAAGTGCTGGAGAAGATGATTGTGGTATATACTAAGGGGTGTGATGTCAAGGAAAAACAGGTTAGAAAAATATATAGTAGCCGTAGTATGTTTCGTTGAAGTATGTTTTTGAAAAAAGCGAATGCGCATATTATCGCGTTCGTGTTTGTACAGTTTTTTTCTAATGTATGTATTTGTATGGAATATTAATTCATTCCCCTGTATTTAGGATTGGTATAATATAAAATAACAATTCCGTCTGTAATTTGATTTTTCAACCTCTTTCAAACTCTGTATAAATAAATAAACAAAATTGAAATGTGTACCTTTGTCCTTGTGTTCGCCACCTAGATTATGACTCAAAATTCTATGAAAAATAAAATTTCACGTTGGCGTGGGGGAAGTCAGCTGGGCAAATATGGCGATAAGGTCTCGTTTCTTTTCATATGTGTGTGTGTGCGTGATTCATCATCAGATAACATTGACTCTGATATGGGTTATTGGGGGAGATATCACATGTGGATGAAGTCAGTCGCCAAATATCCTTTTATCATGATACTCTGAATATCTAAGCAGCTGTGTGTATATATATAAAACAAAAATGTAACGGCTGAGAGAGAGAGGGGAGGGAGAGGGAGGGAGGGAAGGAGGGAGGGGGGGAGGGAGGGAGGGAGGAGGGAGAGAGAGTATATTCGCAATATGCCATATATAAAATTTAGAGATTTTATAGGAGGAGGATGAGGTAAACGTCCCGGTTACTTTGAAAACAATTAAATAAAGGGGACATGAGTCGCAAAAAACAGTGAACTGAGTCTATTTGGGGTCAGGGTGGGGTCAGTTTTATTCCAGTAGAGTTACGTGACATCACAGGGGTAGAAAAGTGGAGTCAATTTGGGTGGGGGTTGAAATGTTGGTTAGTTTTTTTTCCCTGAGAGTTTATGTGACGTCACAGGGGGTAGGAAAGGTGGAGTCAATTTGGGGTCAGGGGTTGAAAGAATGGTTTTATTCCCAGAGAGGTATGTGACGTCACAGGGGTAGAATAGTGGGAGTCAATTTGGGGTGAGGGGTTGAAAATGTTGGTTTTTTATTACCGGAGAGTTACGTGACGTCACAGGGGGGGGGTAGGAAAGGTGGAGTCATTTGGGGTCGGGGGTTGAAAGAATAGTTTTATTCCAGAGAGTTACGTGACGTCACAGTGGTAGAATAGTGGAGTCAATTGGGGTGAGGGGTTGAAAGTTGTTGTTTTTATTACCGGAGAGTTACGTGACGTACAGGGGTAGGAAAGGTGGAGTCAATTGGGGTCAGGGGTTGAAAGAATGGTTTTATTCCCAGAGAGTTACGTGACGTCACAGGGGGGTAGGAAAGGTGGAGTCAATTTGGGGTCAGGGGTTGAAAGAATGGTTTTTTATTCCCAGAGAGTTACGTGACGTCACAGGGTAGAATAGTGATGGAAAGTTCCCAATTTGGGGTGAGGCTTGAAATGTTGGGTTTTTATTCCTTCTACGTTATGTGACTCCCACCCCCCAGGGGTAATACAAAAGTGGAGTCGGGATTTGGGGTTAGGGAGCCACACGCCCCCCTATAAAATGAGCTCATATACGTACATGAGCTTGTAGCACAAATGGAGTCAATTCGGGTCAGGGTGGCACGCCCCCCAGAATAGTGGAGGGGTTTGAAAGGATGCTTTTATTCCCTTATAGTTATGTGACGTCACGGGGAGGGGTAGAAAAAGTGGAGTCAATTTTGGGGTTAGGGGAGGCCACGCCCCCCTAATATGAGCTCATGTACGTACATGAGCTTGTAAGACAAATGGAGTCAATTATGAGCTCATGTACGTACATGAACTTATCATACATATGGAGTCAATTATGAGCTCATGTACGTACATGAGCTTATAATACAAATTGGAGTCAATTTGGGGTCATGGGGTGGCCACGCCCCCCAGAATAGTGTGAGGGTTGAAAAGATGGTTTTATTCCCTTATAGTTATGTGACGTCACAGGGGTAGACAAAAGTGGAGTCGATTTGGGGTTAGGGGAGGCCACGCCCCCCTAATATGAGCTCATAGTACGTACATGAGCTTGTAGACAAATGGACGTCAATTATGAGCTCATAAGTACGTACATGAACTTATCATACATATGGAGTCAATTATGAGCTCATGTACGTACATGAGCTTATAAATACAAATGGAGTCAATTTGGGGTCAGGGTGGCCACGCCCCCCAGAATAGTGGAGTCTATAATGGGGTCAGGGTGGCCCACACCCCCCAGGGACAAGTGGAGTCTATATGGGGTCAGGGTGGCCACACCCCTTTTGGGGGTTTTGGGGGTTGTCCCGCCCCTTTTTAGGCCTCACGTACGTACATGAGCCAATCAGGTGAGGGGGGGTAGCCACCACGCCCCCTGGGGGGGGTGGGGGGGGGCGGGGGGGGGCGGGGGGCGGGGCTAGAAAAGTGGAGTCTATATGGGGTCTTTTCCTCTACTGACATGCTAAAATAGAAATCTGTGAAAAAACATTTAATAAGAAGGTAACCGATGCACAATTAAAGAGTGAATTTCTGTCACACCAGGAAAAACATAAACGGGATATTGGTATTTATACAGATGGTTCCAAGTCGAAGGAGGGTGTAGGCTATGCTGTAGTAACAAAAAATATAAAAATAAGGGAAAAAATTCCCAAAATATGCTCGATATTCACCGTGAGATAAATGCTATAGAGGCTATAAAAACACACCTTTATGGTGGGGAAGGCAAACGATACCTTTGTAATATACACGGATTCTTACAGTGCTTTAGAAGCGCTAAGACAATACACAGTTTCTCATCCCGTAATTGAAGAAATAAGGGAGTGGATAGATATAATAGTAAAACGGAAATCTATAAATATAAAACTATGTTGGGTCCCTTCCCATGTGGGCATAAAGGGTAATGAAGAGGTGGATAAAGAAGCCAAAAAGGCAGTAAAAAAGGAGTCTATCAAAAAAATACAAATACCTTACAATGACATTAAAACAACAATAAATGAATACTGTCAATCAAAATGGGAAAAAGAATGGCTAGAATTGAATAATAAATTAAAGCATATTAAACCATCTGTAAAACCTTGGAATAGACAACAATGTCAAAGAAGGGAAGATGTCATATTAACAAGATTAAGAATAGGACATACATACTTGACACACAAATACTTGATGCTGCAAGGCGAGGAAAGACAGGCCCCTTACTGTGACCAGTGTCGTACTCTGGTCACAGTCCGTCATCTGCTAACTGAATGTAATAAATTTGAAAGAAAACGAAGATCCAACAACATATATAATATAGCACTTGAAGAACTATTGGGAGAAAATGCCCCGCTTCAAAACATAGTAAATTACCTCAAAGAAATAAACCTACTTTATATGATATAACACGTCTTATAGTCTCATAGTTATACAGTAAGCGCTGAATGGCCTTTGCTGCCCCAGTGTTTGGTGTTACACCTAAAATCTATAAAACCAACCAACCTCGCGTCATTCAACATTATAAGACTGAGGAGCCGCAGTGAGTGAGAAGGATTAAAATCCTTCTAAGGGACCATGACGTTATTTACTTGAGATTAATAATTGTATACCTGTGTCCAAGGGAAAAGTCGCACCAGCTTTTCTTGAGATTTTCACTGGTTGGTCCAGAATTTTTCTGGAATCCCTGATGGTACGTCAAGGCCTGGATTGCAGAATTTCTTATGTTTTTTCCTCCCATTTCTTGTAGAGGTAGTAGCACATGGCAACACCTTCTTTAGCTTGAAATTTGCCTACTTTGTGTCTCCTATGTGCAATTTCTACATTTAGGTTCGTTCTCCCTTACGTATCTTAAGGTGGAGAAAATCTAATTTTTTTTTTTCAGAAAGTAGCACTCGCAAAAATAAAAGAGGTAATTTAAAGAAGGTTGATTGTTTAAGTGATCAAATATGTATGAAGTTGGAGAGCGTTGCCTATTTGTTTATATTTCACATCCAGAAGATTAATCCGAATTTAATTTCCATAAAAAAAATTAATGGATTTTCCCAGTTTTCATATTTTTCATAGAGGTCGCGATTAGTTCTACGAAACTTTTTTATTTTTTTATTTTATGAAAATTTCCTAGTGATTGTACTGTTCGTAACAATGTATTTTTACATTTCTTCTGATCCCAGTTACCGTTGTTAGAATGAAAATTATCTCTGTGGTATTTTAAGGTCTTTGTGCATATAGATATTGTTTTAGGCTATGCTGTATTCATGTGAACATTATAATAGTCATATGGTAATGAATTCGTTCAACTTACATCTCATAAAAGAAATTAGTGAAAAACTAAAATAATTTCATCAGTTTTTAAAGTACTTTTCAAATTTGTCTTCCTCGTCATTACAGGTCCCCGATCCAGGAACAAGAGCAACAGCTCAAGATCTGATATGTAAGTACATTGATTATTTGAATTTCATTGTATCATTCATGTGTACAATTTTGTTGAGTTGCTTTGGTCGCTTGTGTAGTAAAGAAAAGAAGATCAAAGTAGAGTAGAAATTGATAGTCACTTCGTCCTTACATTGTCTTTTAGTGTTCCGTGTAAATCGTGTATTCTTTGTGCAATACCTGCCCCTGTCTGTAGCCATCTCTCTGTGGACCTACAACGCCGAAGGCATCCAACGGGACCCTTGCATTTATTTGTCACGAGTTCTGAGTTATAATTTGCGTGCAGTAAGAGACTGCTGATTATCTTTCCATTTGTCGATTTTTATCAGAAGACGTGTTAGTTCAATACCGTGACCATACCTGAATTCTGGACGGTGGTAACAAGGGATTTTATTTCCAAGTCAGATAGTCAGGAACTAGGTTCAGCAAATGACAGTTGGTGAAAATATGGCGTTAGTGTGTTTGATGTTGACTTGAGTATGAATGGATCTTTTTAATGCATTTTTGAAAATCTGTTGATGTTTTTTACCTTTAGTATATTCTAAAACCCATTTTTTTCTATAGAACATGTTATAAAAATTGTATAATCTTTATTTGCTGTTGGTTATACTCTTTAATATTATTTTCTCGTACTTGCTTTGGGATTGTTTATTTCACATTTCGCATATCACAAAGTTAAAACTACAACGTTGACAATTATTGTTTAAATTTTTCCAAAATAAAAAAAAATGATTTTATCTCCATTTTTTAAAGTACACAATTAGCAAAATCTCTAAGGCTAGATTAAGGATTTAATTAAGAGCGGTCAATACACTGGTCAAAGGCAAGTTAATTCGAAAAGCAATACACTTTGCATTAGAAACAACATGATTTTATAAAATGGTGTGGACAATGAGCGAGAAACTAACATAAGATATAAATGTAGCGAGCATGAGAAAAAAACATGTGGAACTAATTAATTAGTAGTTAATTCATTTATTTTAAGGCCCTTTATATAGATTTTACAAATATAGACTATGGGTCCAAATGGTACAATCCCAGACTAAGATTTCGGTTTTTTTTTGCTAGTGATTTTTATAATTGCTGATTCCAATAAGTTTCTTGAAACATACTCATTAGACCTAGCAATTACAGAGCTATCGCCCCAATTTATACAACGAGATTTTCCGCCCAGATGGATAAATAGTGCATTTGAAACCTGGGCTGTTCCAACTGAATACATATGCTGCTTTATTCGTACATTTAAAACTTTGCTTGATTGGCCGATATAAAACGACAGGAAAACAAAACTATGTTTGTTTTCCTGTTATAAGCACTGTCGGATCAATTGCTTATAAACTATCCAAATACATAATTAAATTGTTATCCCCGTTGCTTGGAACTGTATACGAGGTCCATTCAAAAAGTATCCGACCTTGGTCCATAAAGAAATAAAATGCACATTTGAAATTTTTTTATTCAATCACCTTCAAAGTACTCCCCTTGGGAGTGCACACACTTTTCCCACCGGTGCTGCCACTGCTGGTAACATCTCTGGAATGTTGACATTGGGATGCTGTAAAGCTCTGCCGTCGTTTTTTCATAATTTCCTCTCTCGACTCAAAACGCTCCCCTTTCAGGGTTGTTTTCAGTTTAGGGAACAGCTAGAAGTCACAAGGTGCCATGTCTGGAGAGTACACCCATGTCTCATCACCAGTGATGATAGTCTTCATGAAGTCAGAGTCACTGTTAGCACAGCCAAGCAGGTCTTGTGCAATTTCCAGGAGGAGTTGTTTCTGCTGTTCCACTAGCAACTTGGGAGGAATTTAGCAGACACTCGTCGCATGGCCAAATCTTCCGTTAAAATTGTATGAACTGATCCTGTGCTTATTCCTAGTTCTTCTGTAATTTCTTTGATGGTTATACGACGGTCGTCCTCCACTATTCGACGAACATTTTCAACGAATTCTTCGTTTCTGCTGGTGGATGGCCTGCCTGACCGTGGCTTGCTCTCAACTGAGATTTCTCCTTGCTTGAAGCGATTATACCACTTCTTTATCTGTGTTATTCCCATGGCTTCATCGCCAAAGGCTTGCTGAATCTTCTGGATAGTTTGCACTTGTGTATTACCAAGCTTGTAGCAGAACTTAATGCAGTAGCGCTGCTTGATGCGCTCCGACATGTTGTGTAAAGACGATAATCCGACGAGCTTGTGCTGGACGTCTGCACTCTAGCCCTCACAGGCGGGTACCGCCACACACTAGAGCTTTTAAAATTTACACGCATGCACAGTAAGAGTGCTGTCAACTCCCATAAAACTAATTTGCTGATTGGTGAATTATTTGTCCTTTTATGAACCAAGGTCGGATACTTTTTGAATGGACCTCGTATATGTAATTCATACATTCGGAATTCTCTTGATCTTGTGATGAAATTAAACCCTGGTGATATTTTTGTCAGTTTTGATGTATGTTCCTTATTTACAAAAGTTCTTATTGACTCTGTGCTAGATTATTTAATTAATGAACTTGTATTGCATGATTAAGTTGTATATTTGTGATTGCAGATTTACTTTTAATGGACAACAAATATTTGGTATGGTTATGGGTAACCCCGTATCACCTCCTCTGTCAAACTTATGTATGGAATTCTTTGAAAGACAACACCTCCCGATTATCATACTAAGATGACATCTTAGTGGTCTTACCTGTTGGTATCGATGTAAACGATTTATTGTCTAAATTAAATAATTTAGTGCCATCCGTAAAATTCACTGTTGAAATTGAAAATAACAGGGTCATCCCTTTCCTAGAAGTATTGATACAAAGAGAGTCTTTCCACTATGAATTCAGTATTTATAGGAAACCCACAAATAATTCAACATATGTGCATTTTCATTCTGGCCACTATCTTAATATTAAAATGTAAATTTTTTCTTCCATGTTCTTATGTGCTTTGCGGATTGCGAGTCCACCATATCTTGACAAAGAAATAGAATACATAAAAAAGACATGAAATTATCTATGCTACCTACCTCATTTAATTGTTTTTTATTATCAAAAAGTTCACAAAAATTTTATAGTGTTGTTGATAATGAAAAAGAATTCCTTAAAACTTAGCTTGCTTACTTTTGTGGATTTGAAACTATAAATTCAATAATAAATCTTTTGATGTTAATGTTGTGGTCTCTTATAACAATACTATTAAAGGTATGCTAATTAAGAATACTCCAGTAACAATTAATAATATCATTTACAAAATTCCGTGTAAGGACTGCCCGAGGATAGATATAAATGTACGAATAAAGTAGATGTATTCAGTTAAAACATCCCAGACTTCAAATGCACTATTTATCCATCTGAACAAAAATTCTTATTGCATAAACTGGGGCGATAAATTGCTAGGTTTAATTATTATGTTTCAAGAAAATTACTCGAATCAGCAATTGTACAAATCACTAATAAAAAACACTAAATCTTAGTCTAGGATTGTACCATTTCGACCCATATATTTGTAAAATATTTATGAATTAACGACTAATTGCTTAGCCCCACATGTTTTTTTATTACTGATATTTTTCTCATGCTCACTATATTTATATCTTATGTTCGTTTCTCACTCGTTGTCTGAACACTTTTGTAAATTCATGTTGTTACTAATGCCAGGTGTATTGTTTTCAGATTAACTTGCCTTTGACCAGTGTATTTGATCGCTCTTAAATCCTTAATCTAGCATTCGGGATTTTGCTAATTCTGTACTGTCCGTTTGTATATGCCTTTTTGTTCCTTTAAAAAGAATGTATTTTTTTCTGACTAACTTGCTTGTGACCAAGTGTGGGTGGCTGCTTTTAAATTTTAATCTAACGTTCGGGCGTTTTTTCGTTTCTTTTAGTGACCTGGACCTTTTGTTAATCCTGTAATGTCCGTTTATAGATGTATTGGGTTTCTCATTGTTCTGACCAGTCGTTAAAACTGAAAGATCTCAGTTAGTTCTCGTTTTTCATTTTCTTCCGTGGCAATACCTTTATTTATATGTAGATATATTTTTACATATTTTTATATGAAATTCTTTTTATAATTATTTATTTATTTCTAGTTTTCTATTTAAAATTATTACGATGTCAATAACCTAGTTGTTGTGACGCCAGTTCTAATATATATATAATTAATCAATCATTCAATCGATCGATCGATCAGTCGCAGATAATGATATATCTGTGAGCTTTCCGTTTTATCACAAAGAGATAACGATTTGGAGCTTCTAAACCCTAGAACCTCACCATCTCACACTGCGTAACCGATGCCATAACAAAGCTTACAGCCAGCAAATCTTTGCCACCGGACATTAAAATTTAACGATTAATGTTCTTAAAGTAATTAATAATTGTAGTAAATTAGGCTCACATATAATAAATAGCATTATACAAAAGAATACAGAGGAGGTCAAGAATTCAATATTTCGTTGACTGAACTGAGAATTTAAAAGTCTGCATCTGAAGAATATTACTATTCATATTGTAATTAAAGCCTTATTGTAAATAGGCAAAAAACAAAACTCAAGGTGAAGAGGCAATAAGATATAAAGATGAATTTCTCAAATGGAGTGGAGATTTTGCACAACAGATTTGTTAAGTTTAAAGATTGGACCTCAGTGTGGCTTGGTATAAACATGAATTTCTCGAATGCAGTGGAGATTTTGCACAACAGATTTGTTTAATTTAAAGACTGGGACTGGACCTCAGTGTGGTTTGGTTTAAATATTGATTCCAACCGAGCGCATTCCTTCATTACCAGCATACTCGAGTTAGGAATTTATAAATCATCAAGCAGACATTTAATGTTCACATACGTAGATTAAATTGCGTGGACGGATGTGTACTCGAGAAAAGGATAAAGGCTTTTAATTTCGTTTTGTTAACTTTCTTTCTCTCTCTCTCTCTCTCTTTCTCTGTGTGTGTGTGTGTATGTGTGTGGATCATCGGTATGTAGTTTAAGCCCTTCAATGAGAAACGCATAACTTGGGGAAATTGGATGTGGAATAGGAAACCTGTGTAGCGTTCATCGTAGTGCTTCACACTCCGTCGGGGGAGAGTTGAGCAGTTGGCAAGTAAAGTTTCAGTGCTGCGCTCTCTCTCTCTCTCTCTCTCTCTCTCTCTCTCTCTCTCTCTCTCTCTCAATCCCAGTGACCAACTCCTATAAATGTTAAATTTATCATACTACAGCTGCAGATTTATTGTAAAGTCCAGCTAATACAACTGTTAAGTCACTTTTTCAAAAGTATACATTTTAATTTACCAATAACATTTGAATACAATAGGGCCCAGCAGTATTAAGCAAGAATTTTAAATATTAAGCAAACCGAAAAGTGATACTACGTTTATCGTGGATCAAAAGGTTGAATGGGAAAAAGACATCATGTTCCTCACAAAGGATGCGTTCATCAACTGGAATAATATGTTGACTGGCTCTCTCTCTCTCTCTCTCTCTCTCTCTCTCTCTCTCTCTCTCTCTCCAGGGTTCCGGGGGTTTCATTGATGTACTTGATTTTAAATGTTTGCTGGAAGTATCGGATTTTTTAAACTCTATTTTAGAAACAAATTTCGACATTGTTTGTATTTGTCTTTTAAACTGAGCGAGACTGTAATTAAAACTGGCTGCATAAAGAGCCTTTTAATTTCCAAGTCATTTATTTCGTTTGAATGAAACATTTCAATTTGCCAAGAGAATATTTCAGACTTTTTCGTTCCGGTCATAATCTTCCTGGAGTTTCAAAGGATCAAATGGAAATGTCAAATACAACACGACAAAAAATCCCCCCCCCCCCCCCCCCCCCCCCCCCCCCCCCCCCCCCCCCCCCCCCCCCCCCCACCCCACCCCCCCCCCCCCCCCCCCCCCCCCCCCCCCCCCCCCCCCCCCCCCCCCCCCCCCCCCACCCTCCCGTTATTTTAACCCAACACTCTTTGATATTTCTTCTGCTTTCTTTGCAATAAATGAAGTTTCTTCAGACGATAATATTTGAGAAGATATCCGAGTTAAATTTTACCATTTGAATGTCTGTCGCCTTCTTTCGTTTACTTAAAAATTTCCAAAATCCATTTTTTTTTTCAATATCCGATAACTAAATCATTCATTTAAATCCCGTGTGTTGGTTTGAATTTACTTTAACACGGTATATCAACCTCGTGAAATGACCTCTCGTTGATCTAAACATCTTTTCCCAATATTTTTAAATGCAATGCATCAATCAATATACAGTAATGAAGGTGCTGCTGCTTAAGCTTCGAGACTAAGTTTTAAGGTTGTTACCTGCCGTTTCAACTCGCTCTTATATTTCCATTGTTTATTATGATATTTTCTGAATAATCCAAAAGATTGAGACTATGGTACGCCTGCATACTGATTGAAAGCCTAAGGGCTAGGAAATCTAAACCGCAAACCACCTGAATGTCTGGTTAACTTTCTAATGAAACTGATACAGTCGCAATCAACGCACCACAGAGCAAGTAATAAGTCACAAAAACTTGCCGAGTCCATATCACAAGATTTCATTAATGGCTATTCCAATGGGAAGTTTCTGACACACAAAAACTTACTCTACTAGGAATAGAGCTGCAAAACATGACAGGAAAGAAAATGTAGTCTCTATACTGGCAAGATTGGGGCATTCCATTAGTTATGATCAAGTTCGTCTTATTGAAACGGCCCTGGCCGAGCTAGCGCAACAAACGACAGGCATGGGATGTAGCTTACCTCTCACCCCATCTTCTGCAAGTGACACTGTTCCTACATACTTTTGGTGGGACAATTTTGACTGCACGAAGGAGAATAATATAGGAAGCATTCACACTACTCATGGAATAGCGTTCCAAGAAAGACTCACAACGATGGACTGTAGAAAAAACTGCAACTGTGCTTCCTTAGGAAAAGTTTAATCCACACAGAAACCCTCCCAGATTCTCAGTAATCACCGCAGTCTTTGAGGGGGATCAGAATGTAACAAGCACTACTAAGGTATTTATGTAGGAAACTTCTACGACAGCATTACAGCTCAAGAGTGCAGTCTGTGCCCCGCTTTGTTGGTTCGGTTATTCAACGTCATGAAAACCCATCATCTCAACCGAAGTGTCGTGCAACAGTACCGAAAGACAATGTTTCAGGTTCTTTAAGGAGACTCGGTAAGAGCCCACAATACTGGGCAACATACATTAAACCTTTTGATCAACACACTCATTTGGCCATAAACATGAGTGACTATGACCTTCGACAGAAATGTTGGACAGGTTCTTTAACATTTTGCTTTGCTTTGAACAAACAAAACTACTATTGTCGCCAGCTCATGACACTTGATGATACACATCCAGGTGCCATGGACGAACTTCAGACGGGCATGTCTGTCTGTACAAACAATCCTGGAATCGGGCAGTCACTTGATGTGGCTGGAGAGCAGACTTTCATGAAGAACTCGAAAACACCTGGTGGTGCCAAGAACTTCAGTCATCAGGAAACAGCATACAGGAAATGGGTACTGGACCGTCCATTTACGTCGTCTGGTATGGTTTCCTCTCTATAACTCTCAGCAACCTCAGTGACACAAATCAAAACCCAAGGAAATGCCTAAGAACAAAAGGAATACATAATTCAGAGGGCCGTGTTATAAGGGCGATGGAAGTTATCAGGTCCTACTTCACCCACCATTCTCACCTGATATAGACCCTAGTAAGCTGTTGAACATTATTTCAGGCAAATCATAGCGATGTTGAAGAGCACCTTTTATCAACCCACAAACGAGAAAATTAACTTTATTCTGAATCTAATACCCGACTTGGCATGGAAAAGGATGGTGAAACTGTTTTTTTTTTTACCCAATTTTAAAAGCACCCTGGAGAAACTTTCAAGATAACATTAAGAGGACAACACCGCAGTCTGCAAGAGGACAGATAAAAAAACCTAGCAGTACAAAGAGATATCCTTGGTATACTGGCAGCCAAGTCGAGTGAAGAACACATGTCTGTTAATTTCGATAAAGTATTAGCCTACCCTTTAGCACCTGTGCCTCTATCTCTAGCAACACCAGATGGCATTCGTTGATCAACACCTAAATTAAAATGGTGGAAGTTGTTCTCACATCACTGGACTCGACAAATATTGCCAATGAAATCCCAGAGAATGCAGTATACATTATTGACCTTGTGGCATATTTACGCTCATTGTTGAAAATACCAGTCACATTCCGGTTATTAGCCAGGAGTGTAAGGGTTGACATACCCATACAATGCAAGGTGATCTACTTTGCTTATGATCCTACAGTGCAGATTCCATAAAACAAAGTGAACGAACTAGAAGAGGGCAGTCAGATAAGTGAATTCTACGCACACCAGATATTAGAATTCCAGCTCCATTTGAACATTTTATGTGCAAAGGAGAGAACAAAGACAGAATGTTGGAGCTGATTGAACAGGTTCTTGGAGAAGTGGAGCTCTCCTTGCAGATCGTGTTGCGTACTATGCAAGGTGAAGGTCTGCATGAAGATAACGTCACAGTGTTCAGAAGATTTTCCATCCCTGGCAAGTGACCATATTGAGACTGATATAAAAGTATGTTATCTCACCCAGCATGCTTTAAAGGAAAACTCTGGTGGTCCCACAGTCTGTGTAGTGTGTTCAATTTCGGGTGATACAGACATTCCCATAAGTTTGCTAGCCAACGAATGTGAAAATCTAAAGGTTATCACAGCTAATGGGAGTGGGAAGAGTCGGTGAGTCCTTGATCTAAGTCAGTGTCAGCTCACTGATATTAATAAAAAGCCATTGTTTGGCATCCCTACCTTCTCAGGGAATAACAATGTATCTTCTCTTTTCCTTTTCCGGAAAGGGAAGAAAACTTGGTGGAAAGTAGTAAAAGATGATGAACATTTGCTGAAGGTATTTGCAGAACTGGGTAACGAGAAACATATCTCCAACATAATTTGAGATAACTTCAAAGAGCTTCTTGTGCTGCTGCAATAAAGGAGATGCAAAAGAGTTATTGAAACCAGAGCGTCTCTTTTTTGGAGTCGCTTTCATGACGGCAAGGTAGCTGATCTGTCTGCGTTTCCACCATGTGAATTGGCACTGGCTTTACATGCAGCTCGAAGTAACTACATGGCCAGGATGTGGCGACTTTCACACAAAGCCCTACAGTCTTTGGATACTCCGGTAAATCATGGGTGGAATGATGATTTATCGATCCACTGGGTTGATATGTCATATCCTCGTGATGTAGAAGTTTCTTTGCAATAAATCCGGTGAAGATTGTGATGAAGAATGATCAGGTTAACAACAGAGTGTTTAATGAATGCAGTGCTACCCTTGTCCTTACATTTAACGGATGTATTTACCTGTGTTCCACACAAAAGCGTGACTAATTTGAGAAGGATAGCCAAATTTTTCAATATGTTGTAAATTGGGGGAAGGCAGTCTTTTCGTAACAGCAAATGAAAGTTTAATTCATTACAACTATAATTTTAATATTTCTTAATTATTTTAGTTTCATATCAGATTAACAAATGGAATTCTACTCTTAGGCACTAAAATTTAATTAATAGTACATGCATTAGTTCACCAACGAAAAGTGCAAATGTAATAGCCGCTGTGACAACACTTCCTTCACTCAACTGTAATATTAAGTGTAGCATCATTTGTTATGCTTTGACCACTGATCTCTGAATTTATGTTGGCCATCAAAAAGATTATACCTGTATTTGTTATTTGCATGTGGATACATATAGGCATAAGAGAGTCATAAAGGCATTGAAGTTTATGTTAAAAAACTAATTATGTGATAAAATCTTATATTTAGTCAGGTGTTGCGTATGTTGCCCTTTGACCTTTAATATCTGAGAAGTGTCTTCAAGACTAGCCAAAGCCAATCACCTTTCAGATTGTAATCTATACAAAAAGACTGGTTTAGAAAAGGATGTAAACAATTTGTCCTTCTTCCATTGGTGATTTTCCCTCAGTTTTCTAAAATTGGGTAATTTTTACGTATGCTGATCTTTGACCCTTAATTTCTTAGAAATGCCCCCGAACCTGGGTGATCACCTTTCAGATTCGTATTCTACACAAAAAACTGGTCTAGAAATATATAAGCAAATCCTGTCCCTCCTCCAGTAGTGATTCCCCCTCCTACCACCGGTTTATGTGAAACAAAGAAGACTATTGTCGCTTATGCGTCTACGTAGAGTGCGTTCATGTGGGTTTGAAAGGAAAGATACATTAAGTACAAAATTCCAGGTGAAAATGTGGAATCTTTTCATATGAATTTAAATAAGGTATATTTCTGTACACTAACATTACAGCCCGTAAAATTACTGAATATGCGTCTTTAATATCACCAAGAAATGTAAATGGGCCACAAAAAACTGGGAAAAGATTAAAGATTTCCATTAGGGGCAGATTAACAACGTGGAAAGGAGTAATCAGGTATCTTGCAAATGGTATGTGGCCTCACGGGCTCTTGCTCAGTGAGCAGCCCGTGAGGTGATCAGTACGTCGCATTAGCACTGAAATATTAACACGGTTTGTGATGAATTTAAACTAGTAGCTTTAGCCATCAAAAGAAAGTTGCTGAGTCAATTATTTGCAAACTCCGAAATGCAACTTGCGTTAATGAAAAATATGTCCCAAACGAATGTTTATACTAATGAACGCCATCATAGGGTCATGAGGAAAAGAAGCTCCAAGTTATAGGTGGTTAAAAAACATTTTTACATGAAAACTGCCTCCTGACTCTGCTTCCTCCTCTCTCTCTCCCCTCTTTCCCCTCCCCCCCCCCACACCCCTCTCCCTCTCACTCCGCTCGTCCCCTCCACCGTTCTTCCCCCCCCCAATTGTCCCCCTTCATCTCTCTCTCGTCATCTATCTCCTTCTCTCTCCTCTCTCTCCCCCCCTCTCTCTCTCTCTCTGTATTGATGTAACTATACTTTTAGTGAATAAATCAAAGCGGTGTATATTGTATATTTTCTTTGTATAAGACCTTCGCAATAAGGCATGTTTACCTGAAGTTAAATGCCTGTTTTTATTTACTTTGATGCAAATTGGATGCTGAAACAAAAGTCTTTTTCCGTTTATTGAATATGGCTGCCCTTTGTAATGTCTGAATAGGCAGATGTGTTTAAATGGTTTCTGTGATATCCTTGTATAGTCATATTGCACCCGTGTATCTCATTTTTCGTCACAAGAAATAGTTATTCATCCATTTAAAAGAATTTTATAATTGTATGTATTTACCAAAAGTTAATTCCATGAGCGACTCAATTAAGCAGGTTTTGAAGCTTTCAAACCATAATATCTACCCTGGAGGAGGGGAAGGCTTTCATTCTGCTTTTGAAAGTTTTAACGTTTAAAACTTTTTTTTTATTATTATTATTACCGTTATAAAATTACAAGTACTCTGTTTCTAGCGGACAAGGTCTGTATCAGGAAGAGCGTTTTTCTGGTCTTCAAATGGCGAATGCTTTTCTCCGGATGCCTTGTGCGTGTATTGTATAGCAGAGGATGATTGAGGGAGACCTCATTTCTCTTGACTTTGATCAAAGGCGACATTGTTACTGACCGGGGTAATTTTAATGAAAAAAATTTTTAAGCAAAGATATAACTGGTCACCTAGCCTCGTTGGAAACCAGCTCAGAGTGGCTGATATAATCTGGTCTTTGGTCTGATGAGTAGTATGCATATAATTGTCAAAGAAAGTCGTCCTTTGTCAAACAGCCAACCTTTGGTAACAGTTTGAACCAAGATTGTGCGAGTGGGTATTTTTCTTGTAAGATTACCTGGTCTCGTGTCAGCACGGGCTCCTCTAATGCGAACAGTCCGTACGATAAGTTTTAGGAGGAACTTTCTTAGGAGTAATTTATGAAAAGTGAGACAGTACTTACGTTGATTGATTTTTTAAAACTTTTATTAGAAAAATAGTACTTGTCATTTACACAAGTAAGATATTACAAAATATTACAAAAATGTATACCAACAATATTTACGAATTTCCATGGATTTTATTTTTTATTATTAACTATGCATTAAAGCTTTTTTTTCTCAACACTAGGTATTAATTGTGGTATTACTTACAAAATTAATACTGGCTATTCAAAAACAGTAATTAATGTACCCTATTGTGAAAATATTTTTTATTCCTTCTTTGTAATTGTTCTTTAATAACCACCTATCATAAAAAAAATTTGCTTTTGATAAAGGCATCTGTTTCCTCTTTTGTGTAATGTTTCTTTTTACTGACCCAAACAGCATATAAATATCCTACAATTAGTAGAATGGCACTATTATGATCCTTTTTAGTCCTATAATTGAAACTCAACATTAATGTTTTCAAAAAATTGTCTATTTATTTTACAAGTATCGAATAGCAAATCCTTCCCTTCTTTCTTTCTTTTTTCTCTCCCTTGTATCCTCCGTTTGGCCTTGAAAACAAAGGTTCAGTTGACTTGGCCTTGATATGGGAAAATCAGCTGATAGTTGCTGTAGGTCACGAGTGTGAAAGGAGATGATTTACGCCCGTAGGGTTCTTTTGGAACGATTTTTGTTCTACTTTTACATGAAGAGGAAATAAATATAGTGCACTCCTTTTCTTTTAGTTTTTGTGCAAGCTTCCCTTGTGCTTCGGAGTATTTTAGAGTATTTTAGAGGTTTTTGGTTATCTTATGGTTTCGAGATCATGTTTCGACTACACCCTGATGTTCCTTTGATGGCAGGTGTTGACCATGACAGAGTCGTCATAGCTCCCGTCGCTTTGGTTGTCCGGCCTTCTTTTAGTCCGGGTTTTTGGGTTTCCTTGTTTGCCCTTAGTGTTTTTCTTTATTTTTTTCTGGGTTCAGCAAACAATTGTTTGGCGTCTACGTTAGTCAGAGATGTTACAGGTGTCACGGGAACGGTCAACAGTGCCATTGGGTTTTCTTTTCTCATTTTGGATGTTAGTCATCGCTGCCGTAAGTTTTTATAGGACGCGTGACGAGCGAATTTGAATATGTTTTTCTCTCTCAGAACTGTTTGTATAGATTTTAATATCTTAGTCTGTGACCTGGAATCATTTTTCGGTAATACGTACATTTTTCAGTTTCAGCTGTTTGATGCTGCAAAGAGATTTAGGGGAGAATTTGGGCAATTTTGGATGTGTGAATAATGGCACTGTATCTTTTTTTCTGCATATTTATTTTTCAGAAATTGTTGCATTTCCAGGGCTCTTGCATAATACCCTTGTGTTTTCAATTCTTCTGATAGTGTGGTAGAGCCAATATCTGATGAGGTATCCGTTTTTTTCTCTACTCATTTTTGCGGGGCTGTGAGTATATGTCGCGAGGTATGATAATTGTATGGCTCTTGTGCTTTTTCTCTTTTTTTAGAGAGTTGCCGGGAGTTTCGGCAAATATTTCCAAGTGTCTATCACATAGGAATTTGGTTGTTGCTCATGGTTATTTCGTGGCAAGTTTGCCAGTGATAGGAGACTTGAATAAGTTTCTGGTGGCCTGTGCCGAAGTGGATATGGGGAATCTTTTGTTTAGACACTTCGGGTTTGTGGTTTTGTTTGTAATGAGTTATGGCACACTGGTGATTTACAATTTCGCCGGTAACATGGGCTCCTTGGGGATGTTTTTGAGGTTATTTAATTGGCAAAATTTTTAAGAGTCCGATCACGAGAAGCATTATTGGTATAACATTTTGGCCAAGTGGTATTTTGGTTTGTTGAGAAGCTCCAGAGCCTAATTAAGCCTATGGTGGAAAGAGCCATGAATACTATTTTTTATAATTTGTGAGTCTGATTTTAACGATCTTTGGTAACTGAAATGGATGAGTTGCATGGAAGGTCGAATGGTTGGTTGAAAGAGAGAGAAAGAGAGAGGAAGAGAGAGAGAGAGAGAGAGAGAGAGAGAGAGAGAGAGAGAGAGAAAGTCACTCAGTTCCTTACTGCTCTAAGGCCATTTTTACCGACATACCTTGAAGAGGTATAATTTTATATCCATCATCCTCTCTATGGAGAGTATGAACACACACACACACACACACACACACACACACACACACACACACATATATATATAATATATATATATTATATATATATATATATATATATATATACATATATACATACACGTATATATGCACACGCCTATATACATATACATATAATATACTACGTATATTATATATATATATATATATAGATATATATATATATATTAATATATATATATTGTATATATATGTATATATACTGGAAATGTAGTGTTTACAAATGAGGCTTATGTGTATATATATATATATATATATATATATATATATATATATGATATATGGATGTATATATGAGTGACATTGTAATAACTTCTCTCTCTCTCTCTCTCTCTGAGCTCAAAAGCCCTTACGCAAAATGCATTGGAAACGTTGGAGAAGCGTAAGCAGATCCATGCAATCTCTCCTGAAATATCCATTTCTTTTTTCGATAGACCACTCACGAGATTGGAGCCATCGGAGAGTTGTTACTATTATTTTTATCATTTGGAAGTTCCTCATTTAGGGCAGTGTTATTGAAAAGAGTCGCTGTTACAACGGCATTCATAGTCTTCTCGTTCGCAGGTAAGTGGTGTAATAAATTTCCAAACTTCCCTGTGGTAGGGTTGTAACAATACTACCACCGTAGGTCCTGCATGTCGTAAAAGGCGACTAAAAGGGCAGCTGCTGCCAATAACTGGAATCTGTTGCCTTGCAGGTGCACATTTTTAGTCAAAGGCGAAGCCCGTCGCCAATAACTGTGGTTGATGACAGCAAGGGCATGCGGTCGTAAAAACCCCTTTGCCAAACAAGAAACCAGGCCTGATGTTGTAAGGAATAAGGCGCATCAGGCAACCGATCCCTTCATGTAATGATAACCTTGGGAAAGAATTTATAATAAATTCCCAAAGTACTTGGAAAGCTATTCTGCTTTTGTTGATTATTTTACTCTTACGCCTCGCCACAAACTCAGGTGGTTATTAATTAAAAGGTGAACAGGTATTTATAACATGAAGGCTGGGTTGATGTCATGGTGGGTCGAATTTTCATCGGTCAGTTTTTGCCTCGGGATCTACGTTGTAAAACCCGTTGACGGTCGGACCTTTTCTTGGATGAATTAATCGTAGGGTTTCTACCGGTTTATTCCTAGCTGCTATTAACGGTGTAATGGTTCGCGCCAGTGCGGGGTGTTTGTACGTCTCTCTCTCTCTCTCTCTCTCTCTCTCTCTCTCTCTCTCTCTCTCTCTGCCTCAATGTATATGGCGCCTGTTTCGCATGATGGTTTCGGCTGTTTCGCATGATGATTGTCGGGAGAAATTTCAGTTTCTTTAACAATATTTATGCTGTTTTTTTCCCCATGATGCACAGTGATTCAAGAAACCGGAGGCGTTGGCAGTCTGTTGCTATGTCTGTAATCTTTACAGCATTAATCAACTCATCCCTTT
The DNA here is from genome assembly GCF_015104395.2 of Macrobrachium nipponense. Classification (NCBI taxonomy): domain Eukaryota; kingdom Metazoa; phylum Arthropoda; class Malacostraca; order Decapoda; family Palaemonidae; genus Macrobrachium; species Macrobrachium nipponense. The sequence goes on along the minus strand of NC_087211.1, from coordinate 26,449,585 downwards.
TCGGTCTTCTCTGGTGCTCGTGGTTGTAATGGTTGCAAAAGGCACCTTCTTGTAGATGACACGAGAGAAGTTTTGACGATGTGTTAGTTGTCATCCCGATGTATGAGTGGTGGCATCCATCCACCGGGCATGCGAACTCGTAGGTGACACTCCTTTTTTTCAAATCAGTCTCTCGGGGCGCCGGGTTATTTCTTCAGGATAAGGTGACTAGTTTTCATTTTTATATAATAAATTATAACCATGATTCATTCGCCTTCTATCTCAGGAGTGACATTTTCTTTTATGATCTTTTCGTCCTCCAGGGTTGTGGTTCACGTGATTCTGAAATAAACTCATATTGCACTATTTTGTTGGCCTTCATTAGTGGAGTTTTGATTGCTGTGCCACTTGTCTCTCGTGGGCCCTGATTGTTGCTTCACCATATTGTTAGAGAGCCCGTTGTTTATTAGTGTCTGTGTCGATACTTCGATCTCCTTGGTATCCCATAAGTAGGAGAGAAAGAGTCTTTGCAATATCGTCGGAGAAAAAAAATCTGAAAAACAGAAAATCTACGGCGATTTAATATCGCATTGAACTTACTTGACAGAAAAGAAAGAAAAAAATAGATCTTGTAGGGGTAAGGATCGATGGAGGGGAAATAAAAATTTATTTAGTTTTAGAAAAGGCTGATTTCTTGCCGAAATTGAAGGGAAGATTTGTGTTCGTCTCTCAGGGAGAACTGTTCGCTGTCAAGCATTTAATGGCACTTGGCCTGTGTTTGCCCCTCTAAAGAGGATTGTAGTATATCAGTATAATTATGCATTTTTTTTTGTCTCCCCTCAGCCGGCAGTAACGAGCAGAGGTAACAGCTTAAGTGGAAGACACAGGAACAGTTCAAGGATTCCGTCATTAGATGTGAGGTTGCCGAAGAGAAAATTAAAGCTTTGTGGGAAAGACAGGATAATTACCAATCAAAATGATTAACGACTACCACAGTGATTCCATGGTGCTGCTGTCTGTGGAACTCGTCAATCAGCGATTAGCATACCATCAACGTTTTCTTCTTTAAACATAAATGATGCGAATTTCCACGTGCCAGTGGTTTTCTTTATGGTATCAGGTGATAATCATTCTTGGCAGTCGTTCTGACGGTTGTGAAGGCGACCTTGAGCCTTGAGGTTTGAAGTCGGGGTAGGAGTAGGCTTGAGGTTCAGGGATAGGAAAGACTAACCCAGCATAAGCGCTCAGTTAGATATGGACAACATAGTTCGGCAATTTTCCATCATACCATACCATGGATTGGAGCTCATCCTGAATTCTTTACAAGAGCAGTTGTTGATACAAATGTCAGATGGTAGAATCTTCACTGATAAAACTACAAGACAATAGGATCAACCTTTCCAATGGAGCTTGGGACTCTGAAGCAGATTAAGACCATTAACAGAACCAATGTTGGCTTAGCGGTGACCCCAGACATCACCTAAGGGCATATCTCCCACTATATATTTTGCCAATGTAACTTCTTCTGTCATTTACTAATTGATAAGGGTGGGAGTCAGTCCACCAAAATATAGTCCTTAGCTTTAAACCTGAGTGTTTTAATGTGCCTTTTATACTTGAGACGTATCCTGTTTTTAACAGAATTTATTTACACACACACACACACGCACATACACACACGCACATACACACACACACACACACACACACACATATATATATATATATATATATATATTATGACAAAGTGCCAAGTATCTGGTTACTACACTTACCATTCATTAAATGAGTACCTCACAACAGCCAGACACCTGAACCTTCATCACAAGGAAAATACGACTGAACACTCTGAAGGCAACAGTGATCCCTTAAACAACTTACCAGTATTGCAGAAAATCAGACTAAGTTCATTAAAACAGGTGTGAGGTAATCTTATATGTAATTGAATTAATTAAAGGGCATCACTCCATTAACAACTTTAAAATTCTAAGTATTTCCCTGATTTCAGAAGAAAAAGTACTTCCCTGGTTCTAACTCACCTCAAGTAAATTGAAGGAAAACAGCTCATTTACCACTCTATGTTTCTACCTAAGAAAATCATATTTATACTGGTGAAAAAGAAAACACTTATAAAAATCTTAAATACAAAAATTTATTAGTAAACTCAAAATTCACAATATCAGGGAAATTTACTGTTAATTGAAAATAAAGCAAAATTTAATAAATTCTTGAATTAATTAAGTAAAATTAAATCAAAATTAATTTATCACAAAATTCAAGAAATTTCATGAATTAATCGAAATTCAAAAGTGTTAGGTAATAATTAAAATTTGGAAAATTATTCACAAGTGCTAAACAACACTAAAACTTGAAAAGAATTCTAAGTAAATGCAAATTAATTCACAAGTGTTAAATTCAATTAAATGTGCAACGATTAAGTAAAGAAAACAATTAAGGTAATTAAATTGTGAATGCAAATGAAAACACAGAAAAATGTGGAAAATACCAAAATTGTAAAAAGCACTAATCACACAGAATATAAAATAAAAACACTCACTTCAATAAGAAAATGGATAAATGCATAAAAAATCACTTCTGTAAGAGAAAATGTGTAAATGCAGAAAAAATCACTTCAATAAGAAAAATGGATGAATGCACAAAAAAATCACTTGAAATGAAACATACACAAACACAAAAAAATTTGCAATGTGTGAAAATTTAATCTTGTTACATGAAACCACTGGAACTATTAGTTGCAACTAATTAACTTAAAATAACACGTTACCTTGGTACCAATTTTCTTTCTGCTGCAGCTACCTCCAAAAAATTCACCAATTCACAATATTTAAAACAAGAAAAGGTGCCATTACACACCTGTACAATGTTTGTTCAGATTTCACAAATAGCACTAAATAATAAATACTAAATAAATATAAGAAATTCGAAATCTAAAATTTACAAGTGACCAATTTACGTTACATTAATATGAAATTAAAAGTGGAGAGAGAGAGAGAGAGAGAGAGAGAGAGAGAGAGAGAGAGAGAGAGAGAGAGAGAGAGAGAGATCTAAACGCTGTGAGGATCTAAGTCTGAATGAATCTTCCTTTCTTACGGAAGCTGGACAGTGGATTTCGCACAAAACGTTTTGGGCTTGTGAGAGGTGGTGCAACCCATCTCTTGGTAAATGATTGTGGATTGTGATCAGACAACACTAAAATTTCTTCATTCCTAGGTCTGTTCACATACACTTCAAACTTTTTTAATGCTGTGGTTAAGGCTAAAGTTTCCTTCTTGACTGTCGAGTATACTTTCTGATGTTTTTTCAGTTTTGAAGACATGAAGCACACAAGATGGTGGATATTATTTTCATCTTGAAGTAGAACAGCTCCAATGCCACAGTCAGAAGCATCAACTTGTATCACAAATTTCTTGTTGAAGTCTGGAGCTTGAAGTACTGGTCTTGAAGTTAAAATGGCTTTTACCTTATCAAAGGATTCTTGACACTCTGGAGTCCAAACAAACTTAGTTTTGGAATCAGTTAAGTCTGTCAAGGGAGCTACTACGGCTGAGAAATTTGGGCAGAAACGACGATAGAATCCAGCCATGCCTAAAAATCTTTGTAGCTGTTTCCTGGTAGTAGGTGAGGTTTCATCAGTATCTTCTTTGGATATAAAGGCGAAGACGTCAAACTCATGTTGGTAAACTTAACAATGTATTTGCGAAACTACATCTCTTGAGTAGAGGATAGAAGTGGTTCAGAGAACTTGATTCTAGGAGAGGAAGTAGAGTTCTGAGTTACAATGCATTTACAAAATCATAAGAGAGCAAACCTTAGCTCAGCATACGAACATACATACAGACAAACATATGAGACGAAGTCACATAGCCTGGTCTGTGGGTTATAGGTCAACATGGTTTCTCAAGCGAAAGACTTGTGGACGGTTTTACACAACCATAGATTTGATGACCACAGGTGACTACAAACCAGGACGCTGATACAACACGTCAAGGCTTAGCCTACATTATTTTATCAGTTCCTATCACGCTCCTGCAAGCACATGGGTGACCCCTTGGTTCATTGGTTTTTATATATGGAATAACACACATTCCATATATCTATATGTAACACTTACATAATTGCTCGGTCGGCTACAAAACCAAACAGTGAACATTACCCAAGGCATAAAGTTTGACTTGCATTTGACCCATAGGAGTGTGATATAGACACTAATGTGAATATATAATTAACTCATAATTACCAGCAAGTGGGTAAGGAATGATATTCAATTGGTTATATGTAAAAAAAAGATATATAGAAAATACTCATGAGTAAAAAAAAGAATAATACATGGGAGATACAGATACAGATCCACGTACAAGATAAATGCATATGATATCATACAAATATTAAAGATAACATGTCATACATAATGATAGTTATATACTGTTAGTCATGAGGATACATATTCAACAGAAAGTACTACCGTACTTCTGATGATTGCATGACACAAGAATTACATGCTAAAAATCATATATTGATAAGAAATAAATGGTACCAAAATTGTGATAAGATAAAAGGTAACTGATTAAGTATAGTTGCTACCTGATTAGTATATATATATATATATATATATGTATATATATATATATATATATATATATATATATATATATATATATATGTATATATATATATATATATATATATATATAGATATATATACATATATATATATATATATATATATATATATATATATATACATATATATATATATGTATATAATGATTCAAATAGATTCAGATAAGTGTGCACATCATATAGATTCCTGGTGCGTACACGCACAGACTTATTGATTCATTGTAGAACTTCAATTGATTATATTAGGTGTGCTACCAGATATATTGAATGATAAATGATAAATAAGCTTCTCATACTTTACATATGGAATGCAATGTCACAGAGGTTCCTGTTACACATTTAGCCAGCGTTCAAACCGCTTTTCACACAAAACACAATTCCAAACAACTTCCCCCCGAGTCAAATGAAATGGCCAATTTCAAGTGGCTCTAAAGTCAAATGCCTTAAGGGCTACTGGGAAAGTGTCTGGGCAGGGTACGACGTTCTGTTGATGATCCATCCTTGTTTGCCTCAACCTACGCCAAGCAAATACGTTGGCGGTGACCAGAACCACCACCAACATGCATGTCACAGCCAGCAGTGTGTAGAACCGTAGATCCTCGTTGACATGGTAAGCCCTTGAAGTGCGGTCCATACTAGTCAGTTTTGATAGTTGATGGGCCACTTTCATGTTGTATGGAAGGGGTAAAGCTGGGATGATGGCACTCAACCAGGAAAAATTCGCGAAGTAAGCTTGTTCCCTTATGATGATGCATACTACACAGACCCTGTAGTTGGGCGTTACTCCACTGCAGCCGTCCGCAGCGACGAACATCCATGAAGAGGCTGTTGATCCGTCCGGGCATGCAACGGGAAACCCTTCTCTGTCGTCTCGTATCCACGATCCGTTATTCAGCCTGTAAGCAAACTTATACTCGTCAAAAGGGTAAAGTTTTTTCAGACATCTTTCATGTGTATGAGAGAGAGAGCCATTTAGCACTAGACCTAACTCGCATGAATCCCCTGATATATTGTGGAATTCAAAGGAGTCAGCTGTACAAACTTTATTACCCATGGCATCGGAACAGTGAGTGAACCTATCCAGGTCTCTGATAACCGTAAATGTTTCCTTATTAGGGGCAATCAATACGTATCCCTTCAGATTAGATATTACTGGTAATGAGCTATTCGTCATGAAAGTAGGAAACGGTGGAATTTTGTAAGATTGCCAGGCATCAGAAGAATTAAAAGGAATGTTAATCATGATCCTGTAATTCTCAACACTTACTGATATTAAGCTATAATAAAATTCTATCTTATGTGCACCTAACAAAGGAATATAACCAAGTTTCTCTCGTCCGTTCTCTAAAGTTAATGTTAAATCTTTGATAGGCAAGAGATGTGGTGAAAGAACACCCTTTATAGCTAGCGTAATAGCTTCCACATAGTCTTTTGATTTTTCAATAAAATGTGAAATTTTTGTATGGATATGGTCTACCTTAGAACTGTAATGTGCTATTGTTGCCAGCAGGTGTTGCGCATCCATCATCTGATTGATATTACTGGAATGTTCGTTCACCAATGTCATAAGTTGATTGATTGATGATAATTGTTTGCTGAGTTCAGAAAAAAATAATTCATTTTCATGTTGCAAAAATTCAATTCTCTTATTATGATCGTTAATAATAAGAAGATTTGAAATTCCCTAACCTAAACTTGCAACAGACCCAAAGATGTTGAGTGCCGCAAATATAAACGGGTTATGTCTTTCTATGCTACTGTGTCTCACGGTCCACATAAGAAGATCACGACCCAAGCATTCTGCTTCAGCAGTTTTGTTTTGCAAGTCATATGACAGCATCTCTGTGACACTTAAAGTCTGAACTAGCGAAATCTCTGGATTAAAAGGAAAATGACGATGGTGTAATTGATTCAATGATTCGGCAAAGTGCGACAAGTCGCTTTTTAGGTTAATGACATCATCTTCTGGCAAGAAAATCGCTCGCAAATCAACTTCTAGAACTATATTGCTTGCTGTAATGAAAATGTCCTCTGTTCTTTCAATGATAGAGCCATGTGGAAAATGAATATTTTTTGTTTTAGCACTCTTCCCACATGACAAGAATGTCTGAACAAACAGTACCAATCCGAACAATATAAGCTTCATGTTGGAAACCTGCAATTAGTGAAATATATGTAATTACTCGTGTTTGAATTAACTACTTCTATACAAAACAGATAAAATATTTTCAGACAAATATTATATATACATACTTTTATCATGCAAGTTTCATTATACTTTTTATTAGGTATGTTTCATATATAGGCATACATAAATTCTCTTTTTTTCTTTCCTTCTACCCCTTTCCCTTAGCTGCAAACATGAGCCAACGGTATTATTCTCATGTCAGTAGGTTGGGATATGTTTTGAACTTTTAGTCTGATGGCCGTTAATATTTCTAAAATGCTAAACGGGCCTTCAAACTTGGGTGTTAGCTTGTAGTTCAAACCCTTGCGTACATATACTTGTATATATATTTGATCGCCTACTGCATATGATTTAGTTGGCTTAGCGATTTTATCATGATTTCTTTTCAATATGATTTGAGATTCTTCTAAATTCTTACAAAATATATTATATCGGCTTACACTTGCTTCCATAACATCCCGTAGGGAATTTGATAAATTGGTTGTCGGCGTAAATACATGGAAAGGTGTCCTAGGGGGGGTACCGTACAATGCCTCGTGTGGCGTCATTTTTATAGATACATGATATGAATGGTTAAGAGTACTTAGAACCGCGGGTATGTTAATATCCCAGTTGGTATCCATTCCCCCAAGTTTAACTCGTAGGACATCTAATACTTTCCCATTTACCCTTTCAACTAATCCATTCGACTCTGGGTGATAAATCATCGTATTGATTTTCTTAATGCAACGGTATTCACACAACGATTAAGGAAATAATTATTGAATTCTCCACCCGAGTCAGAGATTATCATGTGTGGAATTCCATGTTTACAGATGTAGCACTCGTAAAATTTCCTAGCTTATTCAATTGCGGTTTTAGTTTTTAGTGCTATCAATTCTGTATATCGAGTCAAGGCATCTATTAACACTAAGAGGTGCTTATTTCCTCGGTCAGACTCGTAAAACCCTGCTAATAAATCTAAGTGTACTCTTTCAAAGGGTTGGTTGGGCACGGGATAGGCCCCCAGGCTGACAGGTGTCTTAGTGTGCCCTTTGTTTTCATGACAAATGTGACAATTAGCTATGTGTATTTTTTCATATCTGTAAGCATCGTAGGCCAATAAAATAGAGATTTGGCTTTCTGTGACATGATAGAGAACCCTGGATGACCATGTAATGGATTGGAATACAACCAGTTTAAGACGACTGGTATAAGCGAAATTGGTACCACTACCTGGTCGTTAGTCACCTGCGGGGTGCTTCGGGTTTTCCTTGTCACGGACCTACACAGAATGTTATCCTTGATTATATAATTCTGCTGCGCGTACTTCACATATTCCTTTTCTTTAGGATTCCTGTTCAAAGCATCTATTATTTTCATTAAGTGCTGATCTTTTCTTTGTTCAGTCTGTACTAGTTCAGCTTTCCAACCCGAGTCTTCCTGTTCAGATACAGTTTTAACAATAGGCACGGATGTTGATATATCTACTAGTTCAGCTAATGGCTCCGTACAAGATGGCGCGGGGTTGCGTGATAGTGGGTCGTCAATGATATTTGCTTTCCCAGGTAGATATCCTATCCTTGCGCCAAAGTCCTGAATGATCATATGCCACTGAGTTCTTTTGGGACTGTGACTAAAGCCTTTAAGAATCGCGTGATGGGCTTATGTTCGTAAAGACCTTGACAGGATAGCCTTATATTATGAACTTAAAATGTACTAGTGAGTTGTTAATAGCTAGCCCTTCCTCGTCTATTACTGCATATTTACTTTCAGAGGGCCTCAGTTTACGTGAATAGAAAGCTATAGTGAAGAACTGTTTATCATATTGATGAAGCAGTACCCCTCCTACCCCTTGGTCTGAGGCGTCAGTTGCGATAAAGAATTCCTTACTGAAGTCAGGGAATTTTAAGATAGGTGAACGACATAATTCCCCTTTCAAGGTATCGAACGCCTGTTGATGCTTTTCAGACCATATAAAATCTATGCCCTTCTTCGTAAGATCGGTTAGAGGAGCGGCTATAATTGAATAATTGCGCATAAAACGCCGGTAGTAGCCACTGCAGCCTAAAAATTGCTGTATCCCTTGACGTTAGTAGGTATTGGAAAGTTACGGATAGCCGACACCTTATCGTGGACTACCTTAAGACCTTGACTAGACACCATAAAACCTAAATAGACGAGTTCTGTTTTAAAAAACTCACACTTAGTTATCTTCACTCTTAAAATATGTTGCCTTAGTCTCTGTTGCACTACCTCTAGTTTACGTAAATGTTCTTCTAAAGTATTAGAAAAGATTACAAGGTCGTCCATACAGGCATGTAGGGTATCCCCTAACAAGTCTCCAAACACTATTTAATCATTCTGTGAATGTATTGAGGCGCAACGTAAACCAAAAGGCATATGTAAAAATTCATAATGTCCCCTGGCTGTGCTGGAGGCGGTGTATGGGATACTCTCTTTTTCTAAAGGTAGAAAAGGTATCTGGTGAAAGCCTTTAAGTAAGTCCAAACTGGTGAAATATTTGTTCTGTCCTAACAAAGATAAAATATCGTCAGTACATGGCACTGGGAATCGATCGGGAATCGTTTCCTCATTTAAGCGACAGAAATCTTCACAAATACGCCAAGTCCAATCTTTTTCCGGTACGACGATTAAGGGAAAATTATCAGGGCTGTTCAATTTCCTTCTTCTAACATTTTACCTACTTCATCACTGATCTCATTCTGGAATTTTATAGGGAGTTGGTACGAAGGTACGTAAACAACTTTATGCTTGTCTTTTAGCCGTATTTGGTGTTCAATGACATCCTTTTTTCTCAGAGATCCCTTGGTAGTGGAGAAAACATCATGATATTTAGTTAAAAGATAAAAAATTTTCTGCTGAATCTCCTTTTCTTGAATGTCTTATTTATTGATTTTACTTTTGATAGATTGTAAGAGGGATTCGTCCACAACAGGTTGAGCGTGATTAATTTCAGCAACAGTAAGAATGCGATACTTATAAACTTCCATATCCACGATATGTTGATTTTTGTGGATCACTAGATTGGTATTCAAATGGTTACAGACTTCAATGTTAACTTGTTGCTGTGAATCAACAGTGTATAATGCTTGTGTTGCGGAAAGTCCGTTAATTTTCAGAGTGTCGGAAAGGATTAACTTTTCAGATCCCGGCAAGGTCTTCTTTACTCGCACTAATATATTCGAAGGTACGTTTTGCTCGAGAGTTTGCGTGAAAGCTTCTATTAAGGGTGTGCGAGAATTCTGTTGGGTCGCTTGAACAATGTCATGATTCATGAGACAAGTGATTGGTTCCTCAATGTACATTACTGTTTGATTGTTTGCCTCTTTTTTGTCCGAAACTGATTTTAATGTGTTAGAAGATTTATAGAATTTTCCTTTGATATACATGCCGTGTTTGGCAGGGGCTAAGGTAATGTTTTGAATGCCCATATATGGGTATCCTATAATTACAGCTGGATACATATCAATGTTTTGTACAACTATAAAGGTATCGGTAAGTGTGCGCTTACCCACCTTGTACTGAATCAGAGTTACGCCTACTATGCTTAATTCATTATTACCGATACCCGAAAGTCGTACTCCGGACTTCTCAATAAGGAAGTTTGAAAACAACATATGGTGAGTCCATAAATCCGTGATATTACATGGACTACTGGAATAAAAAAACAGTGTGAGGGGTCGGTGTTCTAAATTTACGGCATGCAAGGTGGGATGTAATTCATCATTACTGATAATAGCATGTACGGTGAAAGTCTATGGGGACCAACAGTGAGTTTTTGGATTCAGTCGTGTGGTTCATAGGAAAATTCTGGGTCTTGCATAGGTCTTGTAGGTGATTACATTTGTTATTTGATTCAAAAGATGTTGATACGGATGACCCAACATCACTCTCTCCCCCACTGGAGTTAATTACATGGTATTTGGTTTTCTTTGCACACTTGGAAAATTTGACTGACTGTGAGTTTTGGGTAGATGGCCCGGGAACAGAATTTCCTGAAGCACGATTTGTTTGTTTCTGATTTTGGGCAGAGTTACTGTTTACCTGTTTCTTTTTATAATAATGAGGATTCTTCTTATTATTATCATTGGCAACATTTTGTGTGTTTTTAGCATATGTTGATGTTGGTTACATGAGAAGCACCGAGCGTAAGAATGACTGGAGCTATTATGAATTGAACAGTAGCGCGTGCGGCAGTCTGCAATCATATGCCCTCGGCGTTTACAATTAAAATAAGTTACCCCTGCTGCATTATTATTGACTATATTTACTTGCTGTGGTTTACTTTCATTCTTTGCAAAAACTTGAGTAAGCAAGGGGTCCAGATCTGTGCACTTAGACATATGTTTCTTAATTTGTCTAGCTCCGTACTGTCGGGCGATAGTTTCTTGTCAAAACAACGTACCAAGGCATCTGGCAACATAACTGTCATGCAGGTTAAATATGTGAGCCTGATAAAATCTTTCACAGCCATGTTCCTTCCCGTAACCCAAGTGGAATTAAGCAAACTATCCTTATATTCATTCAGCCGGTCAGCAATTAGTGCCGCCCTCTCTACAACGTTAAGTTGAGTCATAGAGGACCAAGTATAATGATGTTCCTCGCAAAGCTAAAACCACATCCAAGGCTTCTTCACCGCCATATATGGCCCATAATCTAATTTTAAATTCATCCCATGTATCCACCTCTTGGAAAGAGACTCCTCTCAGGTACGAACCTGCATCTCCTTTAGCAAAGTCAATGAAACTTTTAGCTTCCTGTAATTGTAAGGATGGGTCAGTGATGCATTTTGCTTTTAAATGAGCATCCACTGACGAGATCCAAGATTCGACGCCTTGAAGCAAGAACCCGTTAACCCGGCCTTGAAAAGGAGCAATTGCAGACCTGGCGCTGACTAATGTTACCATTGGATTGTTGGGTGTGGGGTTACTGGGTGTAGAGGTGGCCATCATTACTTTTGGCTTTTTCCTATCACTACGGTTCCTAGCGACCCTATCAAAATATCTATATGAATACACTCATTCACTGTGTAAACGCATATGCAACATAAGATAAGAACAAATGTGTTACAGATAATAACAGTGTTCCCAAAAATGATAAGATTAAACACAGATAATGTGATAAAGATATTTCCGGAGAACTTCTGGAAGAAAAATAAATTAGCAAACAAAGATAAAAAGGCCTGCAGGGCGAGAATCCAAAGTTGAAGATAGATTCTTGCAAGAAAGGAAGATTAAGAATAACATATAACTCACCACTGGAACAATGGACGATCGATCTGTGTATGAAGAACACCCAAAGTCACACACCAAATCAATAAAAAGTTGTACTTAGCTCAATATATAAGAGGAAGGTCTTGGTGTTTTGATGACGTCACGGCCTTGGCTTTCCCGTCGCTGCTCAGCGGGTGACCCGGTTTCTCAGCTTGTGTTCCAATCGTGCGTTGTTTGTTTGTTGAATGATTCGTTTCCCGTTGCTTGGTCCATGAAGATCCGATGCGTAAGACATGTCCTGTTTGTTTCTCGAAGATGTGTAATGTTGAAGATGCTCAATAAACGATGATACAACCTCTTGAATGATTCTTAATGAAAGACATCTCTTATGGTTAGGAGGATGCTTGCGTTGCCATAAGAGACACTAAGTTGCTTGAAGATTCTCTTGCCTTCGTTGACTTCTGATATGTTACATTTTCTAAGATTCGTTAGTCTTCAGATGATGTGGAATCGTCAGAGCTGCCACCAATGTAGGGGCTGGGCCTTTGTATAACAAGGCACCCGGTTGGTTATTAAGACCTGCGATGTTATACGCAAGTATCTGTTTGTATACTTCCCATCCTCGTTGGAGTATCATCGATTGCGATGATAATTTCTAAGTTTCGTCAGTATCTTCTTTGGGTATAAAGGTGAAGACGTTTCAAACTCATGTTGGTTAACTTAAGGTTGTATTTGCGAAACTACATCTCTTGAGTATAGGTAAGAAGTGGTTCAGAAAACTTGATTCTAGAAGAGGAAGTATAGGTTCTGAGTTACATGCATTTACAAATCATAAGAGAGCAAACCTTAGCTCAGCATACGAACATACATACAGACGAACATATGAGACGAAGTCACGTAGCCCGGTCTGTGGGTTATAGGTCAACATGGTTTCTCAAGCGAAAGCATTGTGGACGGTTTTACACAACAATAGATTTGATGACCACAGGTGACTACAAACCAGGACGCTGATACAACACATCAAGGCTTAGCCTACATTATTTTATCAGTTCCTATCACACTCCTGCAAGCACATCGGTGACCCCTTGGTTCATTGGTTTTTATATATGGAATAACACACATCCTCAAGATCTTGAGGGTGAAATCTAAAACTTGAGGAAGCAAGGGAAATGGCTCGGGATAGAGACAGATGGAGAGGAACTGTATCAGCCTTATGCCACTGGCCAGTGGCAGGAAGATAAACCTAAAATGACACACATTCCATATATCTATATGTAACACTTACACTATATATATATATATATATATATATATATATATATATATATATATATATATATATATATATATATATTGTCCAGGATTTTAGCCAGGACCAAGCCTAAATAACCTCTTGTAGAAGGAAATTTAGACATTCATAAATTGCCCTTCCTCCACTGTTTTCCACAGAGTGCACCGTGATTCATCACTGCTGTCCCTCCCAGACTGACTGCCCTTGAAATTATCTCTGCAGGTATCACACAGACACGTTGGATCTTGGGCAGAGCACATGTTGATGCGAGATGACACACCTGCTCTCTGTTGGAACTCAGCACAAACCCTGGGCCCAAAGTTATAAAACTAAGATACAACATCTACCTCCACCTTTGCTCTCCCTCTCCTCTTGGGACTTCCATGTGTTCATTTATTGTCCATAGTGAAAGAACTGCTGCTCAGCTGCTCAGCAGTTTATAAGCCAAGACCACGGATACCCAGGTACTGTAAAGGAGTAGTTTTGAGCGCAAGTCAGCTGGTTTCTTTTTATCTCTTGTCTGTACTTCCTTTCCATTTTTCCAAGGCGACTTTTCCCATATTGGTTCAGCATTGCATTCCCTACTTTTGGTTACTGTAACGCAGTCCTCCATTGCTACTGTCGATATTTTAAACATTCCCCTTGTGATGCTAGTAGTGATATTAAATGTAATTGTGATATTCCCATCTAGACTAGTGTCTGCTACATCAGAAAGTAATGTTGTTGTTCCATGCTAAATATCCCCTTAGTTAATAAAAAAATTCGGTATACTTTTCTGTATAAGCTCCCAGTCATTCTATATCCATGTGAGTGGACTTTGATGTGCGATAAGAGAAAATCGTGTTTAACGTTCCCAAGGTGTCTATCGCCTTAGTACAGATCCTGGAATGTATTTTCTTTGCAGATGAAAATATCTCGTCTAGTTGTGAGAGAAAACTGGAACCCCTTGGAAGCAGCGCAAGGACTATTCAGCAACTCACTGTGTGCAAACCTTATTTCTTTGCCTGGATCATTTCCCAGCCACGTGTACCGGTTGACCAGCAATCAACCGCCTTCCATTTAATTTGAGTTCCTATCACCCTTAAGGTGTAAATTGCTTACTGACGTAATTTAGTGTAAATATATTTCAGTTAAACTAGAGTTTTATATAATTTTTCTCTCCGTTGATACTGGCCTTCAGCTGTAAATTTTTCTATGCTTCCGTTCCCTAGCAAGGCCTTGTAGGAGTGCCAGTAAGTCACTTCCACACTTTTTTCTTTTTCAGAACAGAAGAATGAGAGAACACACATAGACACACACAGACACACACACACACACACACACACACACATATATATATATATATATATATATATATATATATATATATATATATATATATATAATACACAATCGCGCGAGCGAGCGAGCGTTGTGTATTACAAAGATGTGAACACATGTACCCATGCTGAAAAATATTTTCCGTGGGATTGAGTACTAGTTACCAAAGCCCCGAAAAAGTGTTACCTAGGCAGGAAATGGAGGCAGGACGTTTAAATGAAGTGCACCAAATAATGTAAAGCAGTAGGAGGCCAGAAAGAAAGGAATGAGAGCTTGTGGAAAATGGGTAGGAA
>NC_087211.1:26423259-26434157 GCF_015104395.2 Macrobrachium nipponense | reverse complement strand
GTGGAAAATGGGTAGGAATGGAATGAAGAATTAAAGTGGATATCGATTACAGCGCCATAGATGAGCGACTACAGGAAGAATGGAAGACCAGAGAGAAGGGTAAGTGTTTGATGAACTCGGATTAGGGGATGTCAAAGACCAGCTTTTGTCTGCATTCATTTACGGAAATGATTAATCTTGATGATTTAAATTTAATGTGAGAGGGAACGACCCTGTTCTTTCAAGAGTTAATGAAAAAGCATCGCCAATCTCTTCTTATCCCTTCCACTTCGTGAGCTGCAATCAATTTATTTGATGACCAGCTGATTTTATGTTGAGGGCATGTTTGTTTACCCTCGCTGAAAAAGAGTTGTGTCAGAGCAGTTTCAGTCAAACAGTTTGCATAAAGATGGACAGAAAATAGTGTAATCATTCGTGTCTAGAATTTATGTAGTTGAAAATATGGAAATACGTAAATTAATTCACAAGATGTGAGGAACGTATAAAAGCGTTTATCGCGAATGTTTTTGTTGTGGGGGATGAATAGAAGTATTTATAACATTTACTATTCTTCTTTTTCATCTGATGAGTTTATGGTGTCAACAGATAACACTATCCTTCTTATTGTTGTCTGTAAAACAAAGGATGTTAGAATTCCGGCCTCAGGGTCACAGCTGCACAAATATCTCACCCAAAGATTACTGATCGCTTTTGTTGAAAACCAAACATGGAGTTTGTAATCGATGAAGTATTGACTTTAAGGTCTACGGTAATATTTAAATAAACAAAGTGGGAACGCTTTTGATTGTCAGTTATCTTTTGTTTTAAATCCTTGTCATTTGTATACAGTACCAACTTATGCTCAAATAATTTTGAACGTTAATGAATCCATATTTGCTGTCTTGTTTGTAAGTAAAGTATTATTTTATGCCTCAATTTTGTTTATTAATATTTGCTTCTACAACAAAGACTGTAACGACGAGAGTAGTACTGGAAGCGAATAGTTGTAATAGAAAACGATGTTGTGCATGCTGCGTTTTATTTCTAAACTAAGATGCCTAACTCATTAGAAGAAAGTAAGTTATAAGAGTGGGAGAAGTTGATGGAGAAAAATCCACAACTGGTGGTGACATGACATAAACCGCCACTTAATCGAACAACGCAAGGTTACTGATCTCCTCGGTAAAAATCGGGAAGTGTTAGGTAATTTATTGCAACGAACATCCTGAGAGGAGGAACACGCTCCTTTAGGGCATTAGAGGAGTGGTCGAAATAATGCGCTTACAAAAGAAAATGAAGCCACTTTGCAAACTAGTGTCATTCTGCGTGAGATTTAAAATAGGAATTAAGCCAACACGAGAGCACTATTCCAAAAAGAGCGCCTCAGTGGCGTGGTCAGTATGGCCTTGGCATGCCACCTCGGTGGCAGCGACTTCGATTCTCGCATTCCATTGAGGACTTAGAGATGTGTATTTCTGGTGAACAGAAGTTCACTCTCGACGTGGTTCGGAAGTCGCGCAAAGCCGTTGGTGCCGTTGCTGAATAACCACTGGTTCCATGCAATGTAAAAACACCATACAGACAAACAAACAAACTTCCAAAAAGGAATGACCAGGTCAAAAATATAATAATTAAGAAGATGACCAGAGTTTGCGACGTAGAAGTAAATGGAAAATAGGCTTCAACTTCTTTACATTGTAAATCTTCAACAAAGTCCGGTATCACTGGCTCACAGGTTTAAATGGATTCGGTCAGTGTAGGATGAATGGGGAATGTTGCTCAGAAATGAACAATGTTGATGGCCATTAGAGTCGAAATTCCTCATTCCGACGCTTTTATCAATGCTTATGTGCAAAGTTTAAACACTTTTGTGTTGATTTATTAAAAAATCTTGCCCCTCCCCGCCCACCTAACAAAAACCACGTCGGGGGTTAGTTCCATCAGTGCACCGCATGTGTGCACTGTAGGCATTTATTAAGGTTCTTTTCAGCGTGCCTTCGGCCCCTAGCTACAACCCCTTTTGTTCCTTTTATTGTACTTCCATTCATATTCTCTTTCTTCCATCTTAATTTCCACCTTCACAAGTTTCCCGTTGGACTAGTGGACTTCGCGCTCGGCTACCAATCTGGTGGTCCGAGTTCGATTCTCGGCTCTGCCAACGTGGAATCAGTGGAATTTATTTCTGGTGATAGAAATTCATTTCTCGATGTAATGTGGTTCGGATCCCACAATAAGCTGTAGGTCCCGTTGCTAGGTAACCAAATGGTTCCTAGCCCCGTAAAAATATCTAATCCTTCAGGCCGGCCCTAGGAGAGCTGTTAATCAGCTCAGTGGTCTGGTAAAACTAAGATATACTTAACTTATCCACCCTCACAATTGATTCATAGTGCAACTGCAAGGTTTTCCTCATGTTACACCTTTCAAACCTTTATACTGTCAGTTTCAGTTTCAACGATGAATGACCTCATAGGTCCCAGTGCTTGGCCTTTGGCCTAAATTCTATATTCAGTCAATCGCCACCAACAAAAACACACACAAACGTACAGAAACAGATGCACTGTCCAGCACCACGTACGTACGAGCACAAATTGTAAACGTCCACAGAGCACCTTTACCTCCATTCGGTGTCCATTTACTACTTCCCACGAGCTTCCCGCTACCTTCCTAGTACATCTGTGGGAGTTTCTTATCGTTCAATTTTTTTTTCCAAGGTATTTACTGATCTGTTACTTCATGCGGGTTAAGGTTCCAGGCTGTTTCTTGCCCATTTTCAGGCTTGGGCTGCTTGAGGGAGTTGGAGTAGCCTACCTTGTAGGGTTTCTCGTAAAAACTTGAATACTATTACTCTGCAACAGCCTGAAGACAAAATTAACCAGGATTTGGGGAGAATGCTTCCAAACTTTCACCAGTGTTCCCGAATCCATCATAACTCCCTGAAGTATACTATTATACTTGTGCACCTTAATTTGTCATTATAAAAATGGCAACGCTACATTTTATTATAACAATGACAATGCTAAATTTGATGATATAGATGGCAGTGCTAAATTTCATTATAATTTTGTCGGAATTTCTGAATCTGCTTAAATGATACGAAAACGACATCAAATTGTGATATGACGAAAGGGGAACAGAAAATGAAATTAAGTTTTTGGCCAAAAGGAAAACACAGCATGTAATTATGCATTGTCATTACTGCAAAAATCATATGGGTGGTCACATGTTTGAGTTAGTTGAAAATTCAAACGATCAAAAGCCAGTGATGTTTGTCAATTCTTGACAGACTTCAATGTCAGCATAGCGATGTTGAAGGTAACTGTGAACATAACAAGAGTTTGCATAGAATCGGGTCGAGCCCTTTGTTGTTTCTCGTAGCAAAGTTTGGTTTTCATTTACTGAAAGTTTGTACTGCTTCTATTCAACCGTTGCTTTCCCCCACCATTCCATTCTGATGCTTTTTCGCCGCAAACAAAGGGGTTTTCTTTGCCAGAATTGAAGTTTGGTTAAATTACGGACAGTAAGTTTGGCTTTCCTTTCGAATTTATGTTTTATGATTCACAATCCTCCTAAAGATTGAATCTTTTCCTCTCTTAGTCTTGGTCTTTTAGAAACTTCAGTATTTCGTAAACCAGTTTATCTTAAATTTATCGAGTGATCACATCTTATCCATTGCACTTTCTACCGCCGAACGCTTATCCTCTAGTAAATCTCCGTGAAGTGATCTCTCCGGAAAATGATCAGTTTTTTATTTTTTGTGTCTTTCTCGTCACCAGATTATACAAAGCGCTTTAGTTATTGTGTAATAAGAGAACCTCAGTAAGGTATCCACAATACCTTTTGCTAATGTCAGTCTCAATCACACATCCTCTTTAATGATTGAATAATGCCTAAGTATTGGCTTTTCAGTAGTTATTATATATGTCCTTTCTTAATTCCTATGCCAACAACAATTAACTGTGTTTTTTAACTGACCATTACTTGCACTGTCATTACTTAAAAAAGATGTGAAATTTCATGCCCAAATGTTATCGCTGGATTACTTCAACTGATAACAGTGTCTGCTTTTGTTATAGATAACTAGGCCATACCTGAACCATTGCACGGAATGATTTTATTTAATATTTTGCTGTCGAAAATTTCATGTACAAATTACATAAAACTAGGGAGAAAGAGTTTCCCAACGCCATGCCAAAATTTTGTATGTAAAATTTCCCGTTGAATTAGAATTTACATTCTTTTACACAACTTTACATTCGTTCTAGAAGCGTATGCTTGAAAAATCATATATCCAGCAGTCTGTTCTCAAGTGTATCCCCTAAAAGCTAAAGCAGATCGTCGATAGGTATATATTGTGAATAATGAAGTCACGTCAAAACTCACTTGCCTGGATTCACTATTAATCTGTACATGATTTAGTTTATTTGTCAAATCGACGTTCACTTTAACATTGGCATCGGAGATGATACCAACCAATGGGTTAAGGAGCCCCTTGGTGGCGTGGTCGGTATGGTGTTGGCGTGCCACCTCGGTGGCCGCGAGTTCGATTCTTGGGCATTACGTTGAGGAGTGAGAGATGTGTATTTCTGGTGATAGAAGTTCACTCTTGACGTGGTTCGGAAGTCACGTAAAGCCGTTGGTCCCGTTGCTGAATATCCACTGGTTCCATGCAACGGAAAAACACCATACAAACAAACAATGGGTTGAGGATATAGGTATTTCGCTCATTTGTTCCTTACTTGATGGTAACGACGGAAAGGTTGCACACAATGTCTTGTTAGGTTTGCGTTTCCTTTTAGTAGATTTTGGGTTCTTCTACTGAAGAACCAACGGATTTTTTTTCATAGTTCCTTTATACGTGTTGTTATCATTCAGCAAATTATTCATTTATTCTAAACACTCACTTTTAATTGAGAATACTGGCGTGTTAGAACACCAGTGAGTTGTGATTATTATTATTATTATTATTATTATTATTATTATTATTATTATTAATTAATTATTATTATTATTATTATTATTATTATTTTTTTACATGACGCTTTATGCAGCTGACATCTGCCGTAAATGTTATAATTTTACGTTGGAAATAGATCCTAATGCACGATATTAAATTATATTTTATTGGGAACAACAAGAGTATTACAAATACTTCAAAAACGTCTAATTTGGAATTTATACACGTCTATATTCTCACATTCTTACCAAAGGCTACTTTGTCATTGCTTACGATTATGCTACATATCCTTGTCTTGTGTGGTATATATCGCTTCTCGCCAGAACCAGCATCTTAAGATTATTGGTGTAATTGAATACTGAAGCCACATTAGAAAAGAACCTGTAACCAATAATCCAGCTGTTTTGTATTTATTCCACTGCAAGTGAATTCTTTGGAAGGTCACTAGGTGCAGGCACATTCTGAAACTGGGCCGAAATAAAAAAAAAAATCATGCTCAGTTATTCAAAATCTGCGAATTGAGAGCATGGCCTCCATGGAAGCAAGAGGACTCGTCTTCCTAGTCCCATTGAAAAGTCAGTTGAAGTAGCACAGAAAATGACTGCCGGAGACGGCGCCCAAAATCTTTACCCATAAACGTTTTGATGGTTATCCTACACAGACAAAGGGCATCAGTTAAGGGCAGTGCTCACTTTTCTTAACTGACATCTTAGGGATCAGCAAGCTGTCTGCATAAGATTCAAAGCAAGAAACAGAAAAAACATGGCGCTCACAACAAAAATTCAGTCGTGTCTTTTGTCGGCAATATTAATATTTGCCTTGGAATTCTGAATAGGCAATTCTGAAAATGACTTGGAAAAGACGAAAAAGAAATATATTTGGAATACTACACGTCAGAAATACTTTATTTAAAAAAAGCCGAGAGACACTAAGAAGAAAGTTGTATTCTTGTGCGCTGCCCTAAGCTCTACAGTCTAGGTTTGCCGTTTTGAGGTTTCTTCTATTAGTGTGGCTTTCTGGTGACATCTGGTAACCGTCCGTGGCTTTTCCGACCACAGGCCACTGCACTGAAGAATAAAATTCTTCACTTTGCCTTTTTATGTTTTATTATGAAAATAAAGCTATAAAACATACCCTGCTTATTGATACAAATGAATTTTCTTGAAATCCTTTATTTTTCTTCGTCAAAATTACTTTATGTTAAGTAAGTGACGTGTAGTTTTCTAACATCACGGAAAATAACTCTACATAGGAAAATACTCATTCTAACCAGTAAATCATAAATAACGTAAAAAAATCAGGTGAACTGCATATGGTAACACTGCCAAAAGCCAATGTTGTGAAGAAAAAACGGCATCGTCAGGAACTGAAGTGGCCAACAGTAAATTAGGAGCAATTACCTCTGGCCCCATATCCACGTGACCTGATACTAGGCCCAGGATGCACCAGTCTTCTACAACTGTATGAAAATGATTAAACATTGGTGAATGAAGTGCACTGATGGTAAGGGAAACTCAAGTTATGTAAAAGAAATAAAAACCTATCTCAACATGCAACGGTATGTGTGTAAACAGAGGATATATATATATATATATATATATATATATATATATATATATATATATATATATATATATATATACTTATTGTCATGCTGTTTCAAATTTACGTATTGCCTCATTTAATATTTTGGTATTTTTCATTTGTTCAACTACTATTCTTGTTTTATTGTTATTTTACTGCTGATTGGTTTTGTAACTCAAACTGCTAGTTTTTGGTGACGGCATTCCATGTTTAATATTTAAGAAGAAGCTCCATTGGAGGACGAAACTGTTTGGGTATTTTCTAAGAAAAAACTTTTCATTCTCCTATGTGAATACAATTATATATATATATATATATGTATGTATATATATATATATATATATCTATATATATATATATATATATATATATATATGTGTGTGTGTGTGTGTGTGTGTGTGTGTGTGTGTGTATTAATCCCTTGATTATTCGTACTTCCCCCAGCTGAATTGCAGAAATGGTTTGTTGAGTGGATCATAAGTGTAGAAAATCCATTAGCCTTTTTGCATCTCCTCAGATCCAAATTCTTTCCTTGATGAAGTCTTTAGACGAGGCTCAACTGCGTCCAAGGTGCGTTTGTAAAGTAAATTTTCTAACAAGAGTATTCCAAGAGTCCAGATTTTTTCTGTCAATTTTCCTTTTACGTCTCCAGATCCATTCCTTAGAAGACTCTAATCTTGTCCTGTGGCAAGAGAAGTAGTTTTAAACTCAGAAAGGTGTGCAGCGTTTTATATTCTTTGTTTGGTTACGAGTATTGTCATCAATACTTTCAGTCTGTCTTCATCGACTGACAAATGAGTTTATTCGTCCTTTTAAATTTATCCTGAATTGTGTATCTAGTGGTGTTTGTGCTGAGGACTTCTCTGTTGCTGGTCTTAGGGATTAATTGATGCAAAAACCGCAATAGTTTGCGGTGTTATCCTTGGATGGGTCCTTATTTGTTAGTAAGTAATTGTCTCAAGACGAAAGGGTGAGTAGTCTTGAAATACTGTTTGTGTTAAATAATATTGCCGTATTTCATATGGTGTGTCAGACTGAATGAGAGTTCAATTAATTAACGGAAATGTGTGAGTGTAAGGATTTGAGCTGACATGAGAATTACTGCTGCTCAGCGCGTATTAAACTGGTACAGTTGATTGACTATACTCTGTTTTTTTCCATCTGTCCATCCGCCTGTGGTGTATGTGTATGGTGACACAGCTTACATTCAACAATAATAATAACCCTATTTCGAATATTAGCGGTGTCATTCGCATGCAATAAATTATTAAAACACTTTTCAGTTGCAAATGTACACCCAGATATCCTTTTATTTACCTAAAACTTACGCATTATTTCGTATCCAAAGCTTACAACTAAAATATATATATATATATATATATATATATTATATATATATATATATATATTATATATATTATATATATATATATATATATATATATAGTGTGTGTGTGTGTGTGTGTGTATTTGAGTTGTGCGTTTTGTGTGTGTGCGTTTGTGTTGGTAGTATGTTCATTTCCTCATAACGATTACTTGTTTGGAAACCGCTTAATATAAATCAATCAATCAGTTCCTGGTAGATCCTTTGATAATTCCTCGTTGTAAATATCTTCAGGATGATGAAACAAATTGTCTAACTCACCATTTTCTTCTCCACTACTTATTGATGAAAATAGACTCTTTAAGTACAACAGGAATTTTTCTCAGCTCCGTGAAAAAGGCTAGACATCTTAAGGGGAGCGGCGACAGCCTTAAATGGTGAATAACTAACATTTAGATGAAGGACCAACTGAAAATAGGAAAAGGGCAATTGCTTTTTTCTGCATGTTTTTAGTTTTCCGTAAAAGAAAGCTATTATACCGGAGTTATCTTTCCGTCGGCACTTTTTCTGTCCGCCCTCGGATCGTTAAAACTACAGTGGATGGAGGGCTGCAAATTGGTATGTTGATCATTCACCCTCCAATCATCAACATACCAAATTGCAACTCTCTATCCTCAGTACTTTTGATTCTACGTAAGGTTAAATTTAGCCATGGTTTGTGTCTGTCAGTGCTTTCTGGAAGCGTGCGAAACTCCCTCACTCTACCGCATCTGGAGAGCAACTAAAGCGCTACCGGTCGTAGCTGATAGTTAATATAGCTTTTTGCTTTGTACAGAAAATTTAATTGATTGCGCAGGAGAAACTTTGGCGCAGGTTGTACTTGTTTAGTTTTCTGCAAGTGAAAACTGTCCGCACTTTTTCTGTCGGCTCTCAGATCTTAAAAACTACTGAGGCTAGAGGGCTGCAAATTGTTATGTTGATCAATCACCCTCCTATCATCAAACATACCAAATTGCAGCCCTCTAGCTTCAGTAGTTTTTTTTTCATTTAAGGTTAAAGTTAGCAATGATCATGTGCCTGGCTTCGCTTGGTTCCAGCATCACAGGTCACCACTGGGCCGTGGCTGAAAGTTTCATAGGCCACGGCTGAGAGTTTCATGGGTCGTGGCTGTGAGTTTCATGCAGCATTAAACGCTATACAGAAAACTTGATTGCGCTGAAGCATCTTTTGCTTGTTTATTTCTTATGGCGACCAGTCGGTTGGGATAAGGTATTATGGCGGATGAGAAGGGAAGAGACTGAGTTTATAGGCATCTAAAAATGTAAATATGTTTATATCAGTAATTGTCTGAATGATTTTGAGTTTGGTGAGAGTCACCTTTGTATCATTGGTGCTTTACTCTTATTCTTGTGGTGTGAAAAGCGACTCCTTAGATTCCTCGTCTCTGTCTTTGAGGTCAGTCTTAAATTTTGTGGGAACGAAAATCCTGCTTCGAAAGTTTTGGGTCCATCAAGATTTCATTTCAGTTAGTGTTCTATTGAAAGACTTCATCAGTTATTTCATTATCTCTCTCTCTCTCTCTCTCTCTCTCTCTCTCTCTCTAGAACTTGTCCCGTCGCGCATTCCAAATAAAAGACTATTTTCCAGAGCATTTGTCGACTATGGAGCTGATTAAGTAATCATCAAGTTTCAATTGCGTAACGTTCGTTTCCTTAAATGCATAATGAATGAATATTTCTTAGATGTTTTCATCTTGTTATATTAAAAGAGTAATTGGAATGGAATTGTACGTTTATATCGATAAAAAACCTTTAACTTTATTCGTGAGAGAACCTACCTTGCGACATTCCGATCTGCATCTCTCTCTCTCTCTCTCTCTCTCGACAGTGCACCTCACGTGGGGCGTGTTTGCAGTCAATTCGGCCCCTAGCTACACCCACTATGTAGGCTTTTTTTTTAACCATCATCCCCTTCCTTTTTTAGTTCTCTGTCTGTCTGGCCTTTTTGTCTGTCCGTCCCCCCTCAGATCTTTAAAACTAATGAGGCTAGAGGGCTGCAAATTGGCATGTTGATCCTTCAACCTCCAATCATCAAGCGTACCAAATTGCAGCATTGTAGCCTCAGTAGTTTTTATCCTATTTAAGGTTAAAGTTATCCATGATCGTGCGTCTGACAACGCTATAGGTGTCAACAACACAGGACACCCACCGGGGTGTGGCTGAGCGTTTCATACAGCATTATACGCTGTACAGAAAACTTGATTGCACCTCTCTAGCTATTACTTCGTAGTACCACACGGGTTTTCTGAGTCACCTTTAAGATCCATATACTACTTCATCTTTACTTTCTGGATCTCTTTGTCTTGTCAGCTCATCTTTTCACGTCTTTAGCGCTAAATGTCCGAGAGTGCTCCAGTGGAGCGTAAATTTCATAAACTAAATCATCCTTGGGGACTTGTCGAGGAGTGGAAGGCTCCACTCTTCTGCAGCCACAGAGAGAGAGAGAGAGAGAGAGAGAGAGAGAGGGAGGGGGGTAACCTGTAAAAAGTTGTGGGATGTTACTACTCGGCGGCAAGAGGAGGCGTACCTTATGTAATCTTTCATTTCTTCGATGTTGTGTAAGACCCCAGATTCCACTACGTATCGTTTATTAATTAACTTTTGTCTTTTGGTAATATTTCCTTAATTCTCTCTCTTGAAAATGACCGTAGGTATTTAATTGTTTCTTTCTCCCCCGAGGTCATCCTTCTACAGCCATATACGCCTTCCCCCAGACTGCAGTATCTAGCTCACAATCTCTCTTTTTGCACAGTTGTGCGCCTCTCTTACCTGCTCTTTGGAGTTCCATATGGTTTAGGGAGATCCGCTTTCTATATTTTTGAGTCGAATTACTGGCGATGACTAAATGATATTGTCTGTATTCTCACCTCATTGTCCCTTGTTTTGCTGATGTAAAAGGATGCGGTGGTTCACAAAGGCCGCCGCTGAGAGTGAAAAAGGTGAGAAAAAAATCTTGACGAACTATGCTTCATAAATAATAATAATAATAATAATAATA
>NC_087211.1:26325759-26415759 GCF_015104395.2 Macrobrachium nipponense | reverse complement strand
ACAGCAAAGCACTACACCCAAGAGCAAATACGGACAGACTATACATAAGACGACAAGGAGGAGGGAGAGGACTACTTAGTATAGAGGACTGCGTCAACATCAAGAACAGAGCACTGGGGCAATATCTGAAAAACCAGTGAAGACGAGGTGGCTAAAGAGTGCATGGGAAGAAGGACTAATAAAGTAGACGAAGACCCGAGAAAATACAGAGACATAGAAATGACAAACAGAACGAGGACTGGCACAACAAACCAATGCACGGACAATACATGAGACCAGACTAAAGAACTGCTAGCCAGCGATACACATGACAATGGCTACAGAGGGGGTGGGAGCTAAGATGGAACTTGAAACTAAGATAACAGCGCACAAGACAGGCCCTAAGAACCAGATATGTTCAAAGACGATAGACGGAAATAACATCTCTCCCATATGTAGGAAGTGCATTACGAAAATGAAACCATAAACCTACATAGCAAGCGAATGTCCGGCACTTGGCACAGAACCATACAAAAAGAGGCATGATTCAGTGGCAAAAGCCCTCCACTGGAGCCTGTGCAAGAAACATCAGCCACCTTGCAGTAATAAGTGGTACGAGCACCCACCTGAGGGAGTGGTAGAAAACGATCAGGCAAAGATCCTCTGGGGACTATGGTATCAGAACAGATAGGGTGATACGTGCAAATAGACCAGATTTGTGACTTGATTGACAAGGTCAAGAAGAAAAGTATCACTCATTGATGTCGCAATACCATGGACACCAGAGTTTGAAGAGAAGAGAGGGAAAAGATGGATAAGTATCAAGATCTGAAAATAGAAATAAGAAGGATATGGGATATGCCAGTGGAAATTGTACCCATAATCATAGGAGCACTCGGCACGATCCCAAGATCCCTGAAAAGGAATCTAGAAAAAACTAGACGCTGAGTAGCTCCAGACTCATGCAGAATAGTGTGATCCTAGAAACGGCGCACATAAGTAAGAAAAGTGATGGACTCCTAAGGAGGCAGGATGCAACCCGGAACCCAACACTTTAAATACCACTCAGTCGAATTGGAGGACTGTGATAGAGCAAAAAAGAAGAAAAAAAAATAATAAAATAGATTAAAGTGTTAATGGTTGCAAGTGAAAATTAATGCTCCATATAAATCCCACATTAACGTTACAATACGTAATGATGAAATAAAGTTATTCTTGCTGCTGCAATTAAAGAAAATATACGTTCAGTTGTCAACATAATTTTGCGAATTGGTACGAACTGACCACGTTTATTAAAAAATAAAGTTAGTTCATATATTTTTCTGTCAAAATAAGATTTTACCTGTTGTTAATTCTAGATATCTTTATGGAATAATATTTTCTATCCAACCTGAAAGACTTCCAAGGATAATACGGCAGCCTGTGTAGTGAGAATGGAAGTTCCTTATGTAAAGGTCCTCCGTATGAGAGTAGTTTCGTCAGTGCACCACACGTGGGGCACTTTAGGCATTACCTAAGGGTCTTTGCAGGGCCCCTTCGGCCCCTAGATGCAACTTCTTTCATTCCTTTCACAGTACCTCCATTCATTTTCTCTGCTGAATGACCTCTTAGGTGGCAGCGTTTGGCCTTTGGCATAAATTCTTTATTCTAATCTATTTTTATGTAAAAGACACGTGAAATCATTATTTTGGACGGGAAGCACAACACTTAGCATAATTTGCTAGCCAAGACATTAGGCTTGAAGATCATTTACAGATTCTTGTGACCAAAAACCAGACAATTCATGCCAATGGGCTTTGCTGTCTTGCCAAAAGTACAAGCCATCTTGTTTAAACATCATCAACTTTTCTATATTTTTATAAATAAGGCCAACAGGTACTGGGGTGACGGACCCTGTGGCAAATAAGCAAAAGGGTGAACGCACATTACATGACATGTAATAGAGAAAACAAATCAATGGTGAATAGACTACATAGGGCAAATAGATGAATGACCCTAGGTCGAATAGATGAAAGAGCAAATGTACAGACAGTGAACAAGTAATGGGGTTAACGACCTATATCATATCGGTATAAGTGAGAATTCACAGGCAATAAGGCAAATGAGTCTAAGATGAATAAATGACAGGATGACTAAACCCAGGGCAAATAGATACAGATAACACCCCTAAAATGATGCTCCCCCTCGTTATGGGACCACCTTGACGTGGTGAGGGGGCTCTTGAAACCCCAGGAATTAGTTCCTGGGTTTGAGTCCAAGAGTCTCATATTTTTTTGTATATTTTTTCATTTGGAGTAAAATAAATTTTTTTTGTGGAATTTTCCACCTTCAGCAAAAGTTTATTGGACCTGACGAATGGGAAAAGATAATCATAGGCTGGGATTGGGGTTTGTATCTGAAGCTAAATAGTGGGAGCTGTGGTAGGATCATCAACTACCCCAATAATGTTCGGACCTGAGAGATATCAGATTGATAACTCAAGGGGCGGAACTATTTTCTTCAGGGTGGCTGAACCACGATTCCGGGGGTCTAGTCCTGGGGATAGACTCTCGGTCTCGCATTCTTTCCGTTTGCCCATAACATGGTTAGGGTGGGGATGATTGTATTCTTGTAATATTCTCAGTCCTAGCAAGCGGGTTTTGGCTTACACTTGCGCCACTCTAAACCATGTTGTTGCCATCCCCAGTGGGTAGGGTAGGGACGCGGACATTTGGGGAGTCGGCTCTCACTTGTGCCATTGGTGGAAGAATAAACTTTATGAAAGGCTGATGATATTTTTTTTAATAATTTTCAGGTTTAATTTTTCTCTTTTTTTTTAAAATAAAGCTTTTATGACTAGTAACCACAAGGATTCTAGTACTTCCTGGTCCCTTTTTGATGATGATTTTGCACTGATGACGACCCTGACATGAACTTGACCGTGATATTGGAATGCTCCAGTGGTGGTACTAACCTCTCAGGTAGTCATCACAAATTGAAAAAGAAACCATTGTGGTAACACAGTGGATAGTTGAGGGTGTTGCATGTAAAAGCACATTCCCTTGAATGTGACTATGAGACGCTCTCTGCTTCGTTTGGTAGTTATGGGCAAATAGAAGAATTGAGGATGACTACGATGAAAGTGAGAAAAAATGGGAGCATGGGCTGACTTTTGAAAAACATGAAGCTGCACTCAAAGCCAGCAGCAGTATCAATAACATAACAATTTGTAAAAAGATTGGTCAAGGGAGCACTGACTGACAAGGGCCCCTAAAAATATATGGGATTTTGACAGACCATCACAATGGTACAAGTGGCTCAGCCAAATTTGAATGATGACAACACTTTTTGAAAGAACACCAAACCTCCAATGTGGTTGGTAGTAACTGCTAGGGAGGAAATTATAATTACTACAAATTTGGCAGATACATCCAAAAAAAGGTTGGCTGTATTGACATGGGGAACATCTCAAGGTTTGGCAAAGGCAGTTCCCTAATTCATGCTAATCAAAGACACAGTCATACATGCTGACAATGAAGAATTTCGAGAAAGATGATATGATAAAAGAAATTAGACCACACATGAATTTTTAGTTATGGTAAAGGAGTGGTATTTGATAGAGACCTTTGTGACTGAACAGAAAGAGAAATATTAGAAATCAGTCCAACTTCTGTATGGAAAGATAACGAAAAGGGTTTCCCAAAGGCAATATGGTTATTTTAAAACTTTTGAGGACTCTGATGTACCATCTTACATCAATTTTGGAAACGAAAGGGGTCAAAGTCAAACCATTTTTATCCAACCTCTGCAGTGCTACAACTGTTTTCAAATATGGCCATCCATCCAGATTCTGTAAAAACGATAAAGTTTGTAATAATTGCTCGCTCCTGAACATGTCCTTGTTCGAACATCCAAAATGTATTAACTGTGAAGAGAATCATACCCCATTCATAAAAAGTGCAGCAATATAAACATGAAGAGGCAGCTATATGTAAGCTAATGCTGAACATCTAAGTATTAGTTACGCCAGGAAGTAATTGGTCAGACAAAGACCTATGCTATGGCTCTAAATTCTGTAGCCCCCATGAAAACTAAAGCACCTCTACCTGCAGTAAACCTAGAACTATTGAAACCCATCATCTGATCTAGATGACAGGCGCTAGGGTTGAAAGCACCCCTATCCAGAAAGATGTTCCTGCTGTTTATAGACTCCTCTCCAGATGATGAAATCCTCCCTGTGTCTATTCCATCTCTTCAGCAAGAAAACCCTGATGTAATGGAACAAGAAAAAACTAGAAGGCCAAAGAGAGAGAGAACTCCTTCATCCTCTCCTCCCACCTGCTCAAAAGGTGGAGATGATCCAAACCCTCCCCATAAAAAATATAACAAAATGAAGATGCTCCTGCCCCTGAAACAAACCAACCAAGGAATCAAGTTCCTTGGATAAAAAGAAAATAGTAGTGGAAGTCCACTCTCCTCCTATCAAAAAAACAATAAAAAGAACATAATCATAAGCCACATATCTCAAGACTATCTAAAGAAACTCTTATAAAGTCCATAAGGAAAAATAAACAAAAAAAACTAGTATAGATCAATATAGAATTCCCTTGGTAGATCCTAGCACTAAATTCATCTGGACATTTTACAATGGAACTGTAAAGGACTAAGGACTCGTTTCAGAAATATTAAAGGTATTACTGAGTGAGCATAACCCAGGGTTGTATGTCTTCAAGAAAACTAAATTGGGGATTCAGTATACAATCCAGGTGTAAATTATTTGAAATCTACAAAATGAACCCCACTGATGGGGATCGCGCCCATGGAGGTGTTTGCAATAATTATTACTAAAGCATTGCAACATTTTTATGGTTCCCCTGAACACCCCCAGCTTCAAGCAATTGCTATCCGGGCTACTTTTGACCGTGAATCAACAATCTGCTCTCTTTTACCTTCCCCCAAGATGTAGGTTCACGTCTTGGGGACATTCAAAGGATTAATCAATCAACTACTCCTCCTTTTTTTACTCACTTGGTGATTTTAATTCTCATAATCCACTTGGGGTGGAGATTTTTTAGACACAGAGGTAGGATCATTGATACATTGTTAATAATAATGATCTTACACTTTTTAATGATGGTACTATGACATACCATAATCTCTACACAGGTGTTCATCTGCTATAAGACTTAAGTATTTGCTCTTCTTTCTCTCTAATCTTGATTTTAATTGGTCGGTGTAGATGAGTATCTACATGACAGTGATCACTTTCCCATTCATCTTAAGTTTGTGAGAAATGCCCCCGCCCTCGATTTGTCCCTATCAAATGGAAGGGAAAAGGAAGCAGATTGGGTAAAAATTTCAGAAGGCATTAACCTATCCCAGGAATTTGAATCCTTCAAATGCCATTATAAAAGGCTTATGAGTACTTTGCCTCCGAAATATTGAATAAGTGCTGAAAATTCAATACTAAAACCAAAGGAAACCACACAGACCTGCTGTCCCTTGTGTGATAAAACCTGTGGTAAATTTGAGGAAAAATTACCAGGAATGTTACAGGCGTTATAAATCCCAGTCAGTCTGCACCAACAAGCAAAATCTATTTTACCAACGAGCTATGGCAAAAACAACGAAAAATATTTTAAAAAGTAAAAAGAGAATCCTGGCTTTTTTATATAAATGCATAAATTCCAAGACCCCAACCAGATTGATCTGGAAAAAGATTAGAAAGCTAAGTGGCAAGTATGTTCCAACACAGACCCTGTTTTGAAAATCAATGGAGACCTTGGGGGGGTCACCAAGCCTAATGAAGTTGCTGAAAAACGGGTGAGCATTTCTCCCAAGTATCGAGTTCCAGGAACTATTCAACTCGGTTTCCAGAATATTAGGATTCAGCCATTTCCCTTAAATTTAAATTCTGGAAATGGTGAATCTATAATTTCCAAATTACTTTGAGGGAATTAAGGGATGCCCTGTCATCATCTGTATCAGCATCCCCTGGGAATGATAACATTCTTTACAGCATGCTGAAAAATCTCCCAGGAATCGGCTAAATCTTATCTTCTTAAAAATTTTTAACAAAATATGGGAAACTGGTACTCTCCCCCCTTCCTGGAAGATTGCAATCATTGTTCCCATAAGAAACCATTGAAAGATCCTCCATCTTCCTACAAGCTATCGGCCAATATCTCTTAACAAGTTGTGTATGCAAATTGTTTTGAAAAAATGGTGAATTCTAGATTATGTGGCATCTAGAAAAAATGGTTTGTTATCATCTGTCCAATTTGGATTCAGGTAGAAATCGTTCCACTGTGGACCCACTAATAGATTATCAACCCAAATTTCAGCAAGGGTTTCTCAAAACGCTGTCAGACTATAGGAGTCTTCTTCGACCTTGTTGAAAACGCTTTATGACACTACTTGGCGTTTTGGTATAATTAAGCAGCTTCATGACATGGGAATACGAGGTATATGTTATTTTCATCAGGTCATTTCTAAGTGAAGACTCATTAAAGTAAAAGAATTGGAAACACCTTTGTCTAATGCTTTTGAGCTAGAGGGAGGTGTCCCCCACGGCAGTGTGTTGAGTGTCACTTTATTTTGCTGTGGCTATAAATAGTCATTGTTGAATGTGTGTCTCCTCCAGTAAAGACATCTTTGTTTGTAGATGACCTTGCTATTTATGTCACTATTTATGATGCTGTTGCAGCTTGTAATTTTCTGCAAAAGTCAGTTAATGCAATCAGCAATTGGCTGATGACAATGGCTTTCGATTCTCCCCTAGTAAAACTGTGGCAGTTCGTTTTACTAGGTGTACCCGAAAGGAAACCATCCCCAAATATTAGGTTGAAAGACACACTAATACCATATGAGGAGGAGTGAAGTTTTTAGGAATGATTTTTGATAAAAACTAACATGGGGTAGTCATATTGACTCTTTGAAATTTAAGGTGAAGAAGTCCCTTAACATTTTAAAAGTAGTTTCAGGTTTTTAATTGGGTGCTGATAAGAGGTCACTTTTACGGTTATATGACTCTTTATGTAAATCAAAGCTTGAGTAGGTTGCCAAGGTCTACTCTTCAGCAAGTGCAAGCAAGCTTAAGGAGTTGGATGCAGTTCATCATGCTGGTCTGAGATATGTTCTGGAGCATTCAAAACATCTCCAGTTGAAAGCTTATATACGACACAGAAGAAGCTCCCTCTAGACTTACGTCGAGAGAACTGGGACTGCGGTATATGTTCAAACTAAGAGGTTCCCCAGAAAACCCGGCAGCATCTATCCTTAACCAAAACGATTCACAGCAGTTTGCAAATGCTAGAGCATCCAAGCCTTTTTCATGTGAGAATTAATGCTGCAGCTGACAGTGTGCCTATTAAAGACCAAAAAATTAAGGCAATACATTGCTCTAAGCTGCCTCCTTGGTTGACCCCAGAAACATCGGTCTGTAAAAAAACTGTTGTTAAAAAATCTGTTAATGTCCAAGAAGTGAAGGCTTGTTTTCTTGATCATGACCGAAAGCATTCGGGTTCTGTTAAACTTTTCACTGATGGATCAAAGACATCAAGTGGAGTTGGTTGTGCTGTGTTCATAGTAATAACTCGTATGTGGGCAGACTTTCAATAATGCATCCATTTTTACAGCTGAATTGACTGCATTAGCCAAATCTCTGGAGATTGCTTCTACTCTACAGGGTAATAATTTCACCATTTACTCAGATTCTTATAGTGCACTCATGGCCATTCAGCAGTATACCCTAACATCCAATTGTTCAACGTATTCAAGAATGTTATATAGGCTTGCCCTCCAAATTCAAATCTGTCCAGTTTTGCTGGGTTCCTTCCCATGTGGGTATTGCTGGTAATGAACTTGCTGACCATGAAGCAAGAGATGTCATTAATAAAGAAGGCATTCTCTTCCACCATATTCCTTCCACTGACATGAAATGGACTATTCGTTCATATGTTAAAAATAAATGGCAAGCACGTTGGTCATCTCCCTATCTGACCACAATAAAAAGTACAAGAAGATCCGACAAAGTATTGAACATTGGCCCTCTGGTTTCCAACAAAATCGTAGGGTAGAAACTGTATTATGTCGTCTAGAATTGGCCATACTCGATTGACCCACCGATTCCTGTTTGGAGGGGGTACCTGCACCAGTCTGTATGCAGTGTGACTCTCCTCTTAATGTGGAACACATTATATGCCATTGCCATAAGTATTCTGCGGCACGACAGAGACATGGGTTAGTGGGCAGGGATATAGTAGAACTGCTTGGTCCGGATGTAGCTGTTAATAGAATTGTTGAGTTCCTTATGAGACATTAATCTTTTTAATGAAATTTAATATTGACCGCCCAGTACGTTGCAAAGTGTAGTTGTATACACTAAAGTTGTTTATATAAGCATACTTATATGAATATGAGTATGTGTATGGTACATGCATATATAAGTTTTTTACTCTTGTTTGCATTCACGAAATGCAAGTTATAATTTTTTATTGACGGATATCCGTTTTTTATCATAATTTTAAAATCGCCTGTATTTATTTAGTTTATAAAATCATCAACAAATATTCATGTCAAACAGTTTCATTAAAGCGCTGAATAATCCCTATGGTATTCCAGTGCTTGGCTTCAAGCCTAAACTTCATATTCCATTCCATTCCTAAGATGCATAGAATCTTGGACAAGCGAATCTTGGGCTAGTTGGCAAAAGAACAAACAGGCTTTATGGTAAGCAGACCTGATTCCTCACATATTCCCCCGAGAAGTTAAATTAAATTTGTACCCAGGTCAGCGTTAACAATTAAAGTATTGTAACCTGGATCAGTGATGCAAAGCCTCATTCGATTTGTAGAGGAATGGCACTGAAACACTAAAGTAGATTCCTTGCTCTTACCGAGCATAAGATAATATGCCAAGAGAAAGGTAACAGAAGAGAGGGTGAGAACATCATTGACGTGTGTGTATATCCCCTTTAAAGGTAATAACAGAATTAGCTCTTAAGGCGTGGAACCCATAAAGAATGTATTGCGTTTTTCATTTATTTATTGCAAAATTTCCTTTATGTCGGAAAAGTATCTCTTCTCCTGTGTGAATAATTACAGACTAGTTTCATCACATTTCAACTCAATGAGGAAGCGAATGAAAATAACAGTAACAGTTACAAATGAAACTGCTGCCGTTTCGATTTCAAAACTTTTACAATACAGAAATATGGTTATTTGATATGATACACGAGTCTCAAGAAATCAAGTTGAGAATGACTTTATGATGACTACAAATCACCATTATAACAGGTGTGATTCCCAGTCAGAGCCGTCACTCGGGAATTTCTGATTATTCATCGAAATAGAAACAATCATCATACGCCCTAAAGGAATTTCGAGTGGACGGACGGGATTCTATCTGATAACGACGTCAGCATAATTCCATGAAATTGGGGCCTCCATTAACAGAGCGTCCGAAGCTTCACAATACCGCAAGTTTACATAATTATTTCCAGTGTTTGAAAAACTCAATTGTCATTTTCAGGAACAAGCACCACCATCTGTTGATATTCAGACGTCTGTTAAACCATCCTCTGCCGAGGTTTGCAACATGTATTGCAAGTAAATAGAAGTTAAAATAATTTACTAGACAGCGTATTGATGTCCTGGGGTGCAAAAAGCAATGCAAATGTTACTCCAACAAGCAACATTTATATCCTTCAATAAACAGAAGTGCGAGGCTTTTCTTGCCACTTAATACAACGATATTTCGGTTTACGGAAAGGGTAGTAAATGTAATTTTATTTCATTAACCATCGAGGTAAATATTAGAAAAGTAACAACCATATATTTTCAAGTAATGATAACGGCGCTGAATTATCCTCATGGGTTCCGGCGCTTGGTCCTCTAGACCTAAATTCCATAAACAAATCAAGTAATGATAACAATAATTCAAATTATTATTAGCTATATGGTATATGCCTAGTATTATGTTCAGAAGGGTTAGGTGCCAACTTTTGCCTATTTTGCAAAGTGCCCTGGACGTTCATAAAGAATTTTTGAATTAAATGTATGTTAAAGAGAAAATAGAAAGATTAACAGATAAAAGACATTTCGATCAACAGAGGGATGAGTGAAATAATGATAAGAAAAATGAAGGCTGAGTACCAAGCTCACTTAGTGAGCAGCATTGGGAGACTTGGCCTCCTAGTGTATCGCGCTGCAAATTCACGGACACTCAAAAACATCCCAAAAAGCTCGCTACCCAAAATCTGGATGTGGCTAAATAATAAAGCCTGGGTGCCTTGCTGTATTTGAAGACTGGTTTTTCCATCACTTTGTTCCCAAAGTCAAGTTGTACTTCTGTAATAATTGGATTCCTTTCAAGATTCTCTTAATTTTGGATAATTCCCTTGGTTATCTACCGCACTCAGATGATTTCCATCCGGATGTGAATTATTTTTTTTTTTCTCTAACGCAACTTCACTTATTCAGCTGATGGATCAAGGCGAAATAGCCAATTTCAAGAAATATTACACTCGCCGTGCGAATTTATAATTTTATGAAGAATATTGATGCTGCATGGTGTGGAGTAGTGACGTGGACATGAATGGAGCATGGAAGGCTATATATTATATATAGTATATATATATATATATATTATATATATATATATATGATACTATATATATTCTATATAATATATATATCTATATATATATAATATATATATACTATATTACATACTTAATTAGGTTCATCACGTGAATATTTAAGAATATGGATACGGATGGGTTCTGTAAGCTTGTAACACAATATTAAGAAAGGATAAATGAAAATTTAGTAACGAAATAATTATTATATTAACACAAAAGGTAAGTAAAAATAAACATTCCTCCCTTAGCAGAACAATGCTATAAATCACACCCATAAATAAAGAAAATAAACCTCATTCAAAATATTGAAAAAAAATATACAGAAAATACTCAAAAATAAATAGGCAGCTCCTTCGACCCTCCTCCCAGCAAGAGACCAGAGTGAGACTAACTTAAAGCCAGGGAAAAGGTCCGAAGGAGACAAAAAAACGCAGAATATAACAAGTGATTCCGTATTCAAATGGTAGTTATACAGTTAACTAAACAGGACAATAATTAAATGGTTCAGCAATATGTACAAATTTAACAATATGCGTTCCACACCTTCCCCCCCCAAAAGGCCGAGCCCAACGGAGTGGCTCGGAAGAGTGAGGAGTTCAAGGTACTTTGGTTCAGGCTCTTGACAGAGCATCCGCGATAACATTGTCACTTCCTTTTAGGTGGAGAATTTTCAAGGGGAACTTCTATAGATACAGAGCCCAACGGAGTAGTCTCTGGTTGTGTGACTTCATCTTCTCCAGGAAAGTCAACGGATTGTGATCAGTGTAGGTTACTATCTCAGAAGCTCCCTGGAGATAGCACTCAAACTTCTGCAGTGCGAGCACTAAACTCAGTGCCTCCTTTTCAATAGTGCTATAAGACATTTGATGGGACAGGAACTTGGTAGACGTGTAGCACACTGGATGCAGAAGACCATCTCCCGCTGATTTTTGCAGCAACACTCCACCAGCCCCTGTATCACACGCATCATATTCAGCTTGCGGTAATCCGT
The DNA here is from genome assembly GCF_015104395.2 of Macrobrachium nipponense. Taxonomy (NCBI): domain Eukaryota; kingdom Metazoa; phylum Arthropoda; class Malacostraca; order Decapoda; family Palaemonidae; genus Macrobrachium; species Macrobrachium nipponense. The sequence goes on along the minus strand of NC_087211.1, from coordinate 26,404,168 downwards.
GCAAAACCTTAAGTTACCATCCTCCTTTGGTACTAGAAGACAAGGTGAAGCCCATGGAGATTTACTTGGAACTGCTAGGCCATGTTTGAGTAAATATTCCACTTCCCTCTTCATCTGTGCTTTTCGATCAGGACTCAGACGATATGGAGGTTGACGAATGGGCATCGTACCTGGGACAAGTTCAATATCATGCAGAAGTACAGTACTTTTCCTGGGAAAGTCACAAAAAGACTTTATTAATAAGAGTCTGTAGCCTTTGAGAATGTTCACTAGGTAAATGGGACAACTTGGCACTTCCAGTTTTGTAAAACTTCTGAATTGGATTCTGGGCTCCAAGAAGGTGATGGTCATCAATTGATTCACAGTTGCAGAGGTATTCTCTGATGCAGAATCTACATTAATCATATTAACAACCAAGTCTCTAGAACAAGGTCCCAGGTTACCCTACAGTGATATTTTTTTTAAAAGATTTATATGAACTATTTGAGTGGATTTTCTACGTCAGGAGTCCTCAGTTACATATGTATTATTGTTGACATTTTTCAGTACCTTATATGGTCCAAAGAACTTTGACTTTAAGGGAGAACTATGAACAGGAAAATAAGCCAAAACCAAATCGCCTGGGAGTAATTTTCTAACTTTACTAGATCTATCAAAATTAGTTTTCATTTCAAACTGTCGAGCTTCGAGATTTTCTTTAGCTAATTTCCTAACATCACAAAGAATTTTCTGGAGCTTTGACATATATTGTTTAACAGACTGAATTTGACTGGAAGAGGGTGCACTCAACCAACTCATCTTTATTACACTAAGAGGTCCTCTAACCGAACCTTCCAATAACATTTCAAAAGGGGAAAATCCGAGAGACTCTTGTGGGGCTTCTCTTATGGCAAATAATAGAAAATCCACCCCTTCATCCCATTGTGCATTATTCTCGAGACAGTATTTTTTTAACATACTTTTAAAAGTCTGATGCCAGCGTTCTAAGACACCTTGGGACTCTGGGTGGTAGGCTGAGGATAGTATTTGTTTAATTTCCAGTTCCTTCAGACTTTACTGAATAGTCACTTGTAAAGTTAGAACCACGGTCGCACTGTAGCTCTCTGGGGATTCCATAGGTGGTGAAAACTTTAAGCAAAGCATTAGCTACAGTTTTAGCCAAAATATTACGCAAGGGAATTGCTATGGGATAACGTGTAGTAGGACACATAATTGTGAGCAAATATTGGTGACCCTTTTTTGTTTTTGGCAGAGGTCCTACACAATCTATAATTACCCTATGAAAAGGATCATCAGGAACTACAATAGGTTGAAGAGGATATTTGGGTATACTTTGGTTAGGCTTTCCTGAAATCTGACAAATGTGGCAAGTACGGTATAAAGTCTGCTATATCCTTTTTCATGTTAGGCCAGTAGAAATGGTTAAGAATCTTGTGATAAGTCTTGTGAATCCTAAGTGTCCACCATTCCATCATGAGCAACCTCCAAAACAGTTTTCTTACAGAGGATGGTAAACGATCTGGTGCTTTTCACCCCAAGTGTCAAGCTTAGATAACTTAGCAGGGCGATAAAATCTCATGAGCACACCAGATTCATAATAAAAACTAGGTGATTTATCAATTTCACTTTTAGAGACTGCCTGACTGTGAAAATTACCTAGGTTATCATCCTGTTTTTGAGCTTTGATAAGCTCAGCTTTGCTCATAAATATTTTCCACTGCATTTTCTACTACTTCAGAGCATTCTAGGTCTTTTGATTTCTGTGATCGAGTAATTACACAAGCTACATCATTACTAAAATCATTTCCCTCACTAGGATGATTAGTTACCACCAAATTTGGAACAACTAAATTATCTGCCAGATCATTGCCCAACAAGAAGGATACTCCTTCCACAGGAAAATAGTTATCTACCACACCTACCGACACTCTACCTTTTTTCAAAGGACAATCAATATAAATGTCTGCAAGGGGGGCACGAGAAGTTCGAGTTAAATCCCTCAAGAGTACAAAGTCACCATTTAAAGCCTTATTGATATCTGGGATTGCTTTCCTTAAAAATCAAACTTTGTGATGCCCCTGTGTCACGTAACATCTTTAACTTATGCTCACCACCATCGGATGTTAAAGATCCAATACCATCTATTTTGAAACCTTCAAACAAATCCACAGCTTCATGTTTTACCACATGCAAAGACGGTTTATCCCTATGCACTGGATTACTTTTAAAACTCCTATCCTTAAAATTCCTATTTAACTCCGAAACCTTACAAATTGGTGCTTTACAGTTTTTAATAGAATGACCTGGTTTCTTACAATATTTGCAAAGCAGTGACTCTCTAGATTCCTCAGCACTAACACCCAGAGTATTGCCTGGAATTCTTGTTTTACAATATGATCTATCTCTTGCTAGTTTTATGTACAAGGGAGTAGGTGTCTGCTAAAGAAGCTGCCTTTAACAAGTCATTTTCTTGTCTGTCACAAAGGTACAACATTATATGTGAAGGAAGCTTTCTAACAAATTCCTCAAACACTATTAGATTTTCTAACTGTTCAAAGGTAGTTTATAGTGAAGCTTTTAACCACTTCCTAAAATCTCTTAATTTTTCTGAAGCAAACTCTAGGTATGTCTGAGTACTAGTTTTAACTTTATTGCGGAAAACTTGCCGATAACCCTCCACAGAAATTGAAAAAGCATCTATGACAGCCTTTTTTATAACTTCATAATCATTTGTCTCTTTGATATGTCGGCAAACTTGAGCCGCTTTACCGGAAAGTTTTAGGCCTAAGTAGCCAAATCCATTGTTCTTTCGGCCAATTCAAATGAGAAGCAGTTTCTTCAAAAGCCCTAAAATATGTCTTCAGGGTCATAATCAGTGAAGTCTGTACTAATTTCATATTCTTGGATAAGTCAAACTTCTTTTGAGATTCTAGCAAATCAATTTCTTGCCGTTTAACCGAGCCGGGAAGTTCAGATTTTTCCTTTTCTGCTTTCAGTTGCAATTCAATAGTCTCCCTTTCTACTTTTACAGCTAATTCAGCCTGAAATGCAAGTCTCTCTTTCTCTCTTTCTGCTTCTAATCTAATCTTCTCTTTCTCTCTTTCTGCTTCTAATCTAATCCTTTCTTTTTCAATTTCAAACTCTAGTTTTATTCTTTCTAAGTTTTTCTCTTCCTTCTCGCGCTCTACCGCAATTCGCTCAAACTCGAGTCTTTGTTCGTTAGTCAAAGTATCCTTGTCTTCAACTATCCAGAGTCTAGCTTCAGCTCCTACCTCTTTAGCCTTTAAGTAATGTTCAAGAATTAAATTTCGAATTTCAGACTTTTTAAGTTACTTCTAACTGGTAGTCGCAAACGTAAACCTAACTCCAAAAGATCCTTCTTCTTTGCATATTGAATTGTGGAGAGTTCAGCAGAAGGATTACCAGCAAATTGAAACAATGAAAACTTCCTTACATAAACTATCTGAATTCCTGTATCACAAATGAACGCAAGGTAACTCACAATTACGTCTATAAGCAATTTGTTCACTTCATAAAAGTTCAGTATTTCAAATAAAAGAAAAAATAACAATACGGTTTTTAAAAGGCTAAGTGTACGGGGGAAATTTCCCGATTCTAGTCAAATAGAGTGGAGAAAGAATAACCTTGCCTGGTCCAAACAATAGTTATTACTCTAAGCGACTAAAATTGACAGCTTAAGCATTTCGTGCGTCAGGCAAAGAGAAAAAGGTTTATACTGTACCCCACATGCAATACAATAAAAACAGGCTTTGAATCAATAGGAGTAACTACACGAATTCTCAGCTGTGATAATTTAAGTTTATAACAGATTAAAGAGCTAACGAGTTTTGCTCTCGGGGCGAGTCTCGGTGGGGAGAGGAGGGTATTTCTACAGAAGCAATCCGCTGTGGCTTAGACTATGGCAATTGACTGATTCCTATGTTATTTTAGTTACTGTACAAGATTTAAAAGTAATATCCATTCGGCCGGCTGTAACTAAGCAGTAATTGACCTTTGAAAGTTACATAATAGCCGCACCAAACTCAAAGGTATATTAAAGTTTAGTTCCAACCAAACGAAAAAAATATTCCTTACAACCCTTGTAAAGCAACTAAAATAACATAGAATGTCAATTGCCATAGTCTAAGTCACCGAGAACGGTCCTATAGGAAGGTACCAAGTATCGTTACGGTGAAGGAAATGTAAACACAGCAGCCATGTTTAAATTCCCCAACCACCACGGAGCCATATGTTCACAAAGGGGGGGGGGGGGGTAACGCACAGGTGATGGCGGAGTAAGTGGAAGGTACGAGTTGTCTTAGTAGCACCCCACTGAATAGTAACATACCTTGACGCAACTTTCGGCGAAAGCCTAACACTCACTTTGCTAAAACATAATAATTAAGAATAATGTTTGGAGCTTACCTTAAAGGGGTGGAGGGTACAAAGCAGCAGCTGCCTTTAAGAATGCGTGGAGGCGGGTCTTGGGTTCCTCAAAATGCAGCTTGAAATAAGCAACAGCCAGTACCCGACGAAGTTATACATTCTCCTTCCGTATCTTGGAGTCGACTGCCGGAGTTCCCTCCACCTCCTTTCAATAGTATTAGTATGGGCACCGGTTTCTGGGTCCACAAAGTTCATCGAGTGGTTGACTGTCAAGTGGACATAACCTTCATCTCGCAGGCAGTCATAAGCCCTCCAACAGTCAGAAATAATAGTGGTACCCGGCACAATGTATTCTTTGATAACTGCAAGCAGAGTCCCACTCGTCCTGTCGGGTACGGGTTACGGGAACGAACGAAAACTCCCGGGTCTGCCTGCAGATACCACCGAATACCCACTGGCCTTCGATGAGGCGCACCTACGTTGTATTTTCTTCTCCCAACTTCGCCTCATCGATTTCAACAATTGTGCCGGGCCCACCTATTTGCTTCTTCTGTTGGAAGCACCAATTAACTATGACCTGAAATAAAAGTCAGTGTTAGGGGAGGTAATTAAGTAGGGTAAATTTCATAATAATACAAGGCAGGTTGTGTATGAGAGAGAGGGAGGGGGGGGGGAGAGCGGGGAGAAGAGGGGGTATGAAATGGAAAATGGTGAGGGGATAAGCAAAATACTTACTTCCCTTCCCGGAGAAGCTGGCCCAATCATTAATTGTCGAGTCCGACAGTCCAAGTTCTGTTCTCGCAACCTTGTAAGAAAAAAAATCACTCACATACAGGTATGCGAAGAACAGAACTGTCTCAACATCAAGGTGGACCCAGAGAACCAAGTGCCCTTAAACAATGAAAAGTAGTAAGAACAGCGTTTTTTTTTTCGCTTTCTTACTATGTGGTCGATAAGACCGTCACACCTAAAGGTAAACGTGGAGGGAAAAATACCAATTATAAACATGAAATATGGAGTAGGTCAATAAATGGTATAGGTGTAATATAATATTGCCATGAATCTAGGGCCGGGTCATATCACGGTTACATGTAGAATCCAACAAACTATTCGTAAGGTATTTACCTAAAGCACTTTTTTTTGCAGATCTAGGCGGCACTCATTCCCACAATGGTGGGGGCAAAAGACCTGCTTCCTCAGAGGCCGTGGTCCTGGCATAAACAGACCAGCCGTTCATAATTACCTGAGTAATAGGCAGAAAAATCTTTGTAACTGAATGGGGGCAAAAGACCTGCTTTCTCAGGAGGCCGTGGTCCCTGGCAAAAACCGATTAGTCGATCATAATTACCTGAGTAAAAGCAGAAAATCTTTGTAACTCATGTAACAATTGTTACATGAAGTTGGCAAAGAGTTCCTGGTGATGGGGCTGGGACGAGCGTGAAGTAGATGCAGCAGTGGATGTCATGGCGGCAGATTCAACAGTGTTGGAGTTCTACAGTTAGGAGGTGGCAGGAGGCCAGACCGTAGAAACAGGGTAGGAGAGGTGGGGTGGAGTAGTAAAAATGCTTTGATGCTATTGGTTGAGGCAGGGTGGGGCTGAGGTAAATGAACAAGCACTTAACAAGATAAGTTGGCAATGTTAAGGTAATAAAGTAAATGGGTAGTTAAGGAACTAAATGTAAATGTGGGATGGGTTTCAAAATATGAATTAATACAAATACATATATAAGGGGCCCAGGAGGGGGGGGGTGGGGATTTAAGTCCTGGGTGGTAAAATGTTGTAATAGGGCCTATAGTTGTTTTAATAAATACAAAAGAACCAAATTAAACATAGGTTAGATATAACAAAACTAATTAAACTTGTAGGGGATGTTGCCTGACCCGGGGTGTGGGGTTGGACCTGCTGTAACCCCCCATTAAAGAACCAACCACCTAACATAACCTAAGCTAGCAGGGGATGTAACCTTACCTAGTAGGGAACTTAACCTAGTAGGCAATGTTGCCTGACCAGGGGGCTTTGCCCCCAGTACCCCCCCTTAAAGGCCTAACTTAACCTAGTAAGGAATGTAACCTAACCTAGTAGGGAATATTGCATGACCAGGGGGCTTCGCCCCCCGTACCCCCCCTTAAAGGCCTAAACCAACCTAACCTAGTAGGGAAATACTAGGCCTAACGTAACCTAGAAAGGAATGTAACCTAACCAACCTAACCTACCTAACCTAGTAGGGAATATTGCCTGACCAGGGGGCTTCGCCCCCCCTACCCCCCCTTAAAGGCCTAACCTAACCTAGTAAGGAATGTAACCTAACCTAACCTAGTAGGGAATATTGCCTGACCAGGGGGGCTTCGCCCCCCGTACCCCCCTTAAAGGCCTAACCTAACCTAGTAAGGAACGTAACATAACCTAACCTAGTAGGGAAATACTAGGCCTAACGTAACCTAGTAAGGAATGTAACCTAACCAACCTAACCTAACCTAACCTAGTAGGGAATATTGCCTGACCAGGGGGGCTTCGCCCCCACGTACCCCCCCTTAAAGGCCTAACCTAACCTAGTAAGGAATGTAACCTAACCTAACCTAACCTAGTAGGGAACATTGCCTGACCAGGGGGGCTTCGCCCCCCCGTACCCCCCCTTAAAGGCCTAACCTAACCTAGTAAGGAACGTAACCTAACCTAACCTAGTAGGGAAATATTAGGCCTAACGTAACCTAGTAAGGAATGTAACCTAACCAACCTAACCTAGTAGGGAATATTGCCTGACCAGGGGGCTTCGCCCCCCCCGTACCCCCCCTTAAAGGCCTAACCTAACCTAGTAAGGAATGTAACCTAACCACCTAACCTTACCTACCTCGTAGGGAACATTGCCTGACCAGGGGGGGCTTCGGCCCCCGATTACCCCCCCTTAAAGGCCTAACCTAACCTAGTAAGGAACGTAACCTAACCTAACCTAGTAGGGAAATACTAGGCCTAACGTAACCTAGTAAGGAATGTAACCTAACCAACCTAACCTAGTAGGGAATATTGCCTGACCAGGTGGGCTTCGCCCCCCCGTACCCCCCCTTAAAGGCCTAACCTAACCTAGTAAGGAATGTAACCTAACCAACCTAACCTAACCTAACCTAGTAGGGAATATTGCCTGACCAGGGGGGCTTCGCCCCCCCGTACCCCCCCTTAAAGGCCTAACCTAACCTAGTAAGGAATGTAACCTAACCAACCTAACCTAACCTAACCTAGTAGGGAATATTGCCTGACCAGGGGGGCTTCGCCCCCCCGTACCCCCCTTAAAAGGCCTAACCTAACCTAGTAAGGAATGTAACCTAACCAACCTAACCTAACCTAACCTAGTAGGGACATTGCCTGACCAGGGGGCTTCGCCCCCCCGTACCCCCCTTAAAGGCCATAAACCTAACCTAGTAAGGAATGTAACCTACATAACCTAGTAGGGAAATACGAGGCCTAACGTAACCTAGTAGGAATGTAACCTAACCAACCTAACCTAACCTACCTAGTAGGGATATTGCCTGACCAGGTGGTTTGCGCCCCCCCGTACCCCCCTTAAAGGCCTAACGTAACCTAGTAAGGAATGTAAGCTAACCAAACCTAACCTAACCTAACCTAGTAGGGAATATTGCCTGACCATGGGGGCTTCACCCCCTGTACCCCCCCTTAAAGGCCTAACCTAACCTAGTAAGGAATGTAACCTAACCAAACCTAACCTAGTAGGTACCAAGTAGGGAATGTAATACCCCCCCCCCCCCCCCCGTATCCACCCTTGAAGAACTAACCAACCTAGCCTAACCGGGTAACCCCCTTCAAGGAAGTAAAACTAGTAGGTAAACCAACATATAACAAACTAAACCTAAGGGTATGTTGCCTAACCGGGGGATGGGATTTAGGCCCCCAGTAGGTAAAATGAACATATAAACCTAACTTTGATGGTGGAAGTGTTGTAAAATGTAAAAAAGTAACCATACATAACTGCGTAATAGTAAGGAAACTGGAAGGGAGGTGTAAAATTGTAATGTCTGTAAAAGTGTATAATGGAATATAAAATTGAAATGTAGGTTTTATAAGAATAATGGCAAACTTATAATTTAAATATTATATATTGAAATGTAGTTTGATAATAATAATGGCAAACTTTAATATAGGTATTGGTATTGGTGAGAAATGCATTGTAAATGGTGTAACGTAAAGAGCCAGTCGTGAATACTGGAAAGGGGAGGGATTGACTTGTGTATAAATGATATAGGGAGGTGTGTATGTAGTATGCAACGCAATGTGCAATTTCACGTAACAGGTAGGTAGGTAGGTAGGTATCGAAACGTCTAAAACTGAGTTCTATATCAACACGTAGGCATTTTTAGGTGTCTGTCCTCAATTATAACATAATATTTTCAAGTTATATATGGTGAAATGATTAGTGGGGATATTTCAAAACAGTTATTATACAAATACTAATGGAAAAATGAAAAGGAATAACACTAGAATTCACATAACATGTTTTAATAAACAAATTAGGTAAATGCTTTTATGTAACTCAACGTATGGTTACCAGCCAGGGTTCCCAGATGACACCACTACCAACCAGCCAAAGTCTACCATGAACCAGCCAAAATCCCGCCAAATGGTAATCCAAACCAACCCAAATAACCGGCAAATATATGTGCGTTATATCTATCTAAATAAATGCATATTTTTATCATATATATGCTTGTATAGCGGCATCATAGTTTTAGTTAGATAATATAAACTAATATAAGAATGCAGGAAAAAAAACGAGAATGAATTGAAATTTGAAATGAGGCTCGTTCCCTGAGAATCCGGCAGCCTGTTTTGTGGTCATCTGGTGTGTGTGTGATTTTTATTTTAATTCCTATCTACATATTTTGCTTAAATGTTACCAAGTTTTTACTGAAAACCTATTCAAATTCCCCAGATTTTCCTGAAACCTTCAAAAATTCCCAATCTGGGGAGAGTTCCTCAAACGTGGGATCAGTGTTTAGCTCAAATAGAAAGTGTTTTGAAAACCAGCCAAAATACCACTAACCAGCCAAAGTGAATTTTTACCCACCAAATTAGGAAAAAAAGCCAAATTTGGCGAGAAACTGCCAAATCTGGGAAACCCTGTTACGACCCAATCCTTCACTCAGTCCGGTAGCAATGTAGGGGTCATACTGTAACGTGTTTGGCTAAATACATATATCCCCTCCCAGTAAACCCCATTTCTTTCCTCACTAAGAAGTCCGAGTTAGGCCAAAAGCTCCCTTACAGTTAGCGCATGCGCAGTAGCATTAGCGCATGCGTAGTAGGATTCATTGTTGTGGTAGTAGTGGTAGTAGACAAATATGGATGTGGAACGGCTCCACTATAGCTAGTTTTTGTTATTCTTATTTCCGCCTGTATTTCGTGTTTTTAAAAGTGATAAATGTGGGAAATACCACAACACGGCAAATCTCCCCCCAAGTGGTTTTCTCCCAACCAAAACCCCGGTTCCCACTGGGGGTCACCCTTACCGTAGGATAGAGTTGGGGTTTTGTCCCCACCCAAAACCCCAAAACCCGGTTCCCAATGGGAATCCCCTTTACCGTAGGATAGAGTTCAAAGGTAAATTAGAGTCGTCCGAATAAATATTACTTCAAATTCTTGCTCAGGAGGTAAAACTGCATAGAAAAACTGCAACTGCCATACTCTGGGCCGCCGCGGATAGGTACACTAGATCTACCGAGAGGAGAAACAAGCGAACAATACTGGGAATAAACGAGTCAACAGGCACTGCACTATAACATAAACCGACACTATATTTCAAAAGCAGGCGCGCAACACTTCATAAAATACAATATCGAAAATAACAGGTATTCAGATGGCTCACAACGTACAATATTCTGAATGAGAACACAACACACTGACAAATTACTCATTAAAAGAAGAATGTTTTTCCCGGACAGGCCCCCAAATTATGTTACATACTTAATTAGGTTCATCACTGAATATTTAAGAATAGGATACGGATGGGTTCTGTAAGCTTGTAACACAATATTTAGAAAGGATAAATGAAAATTTAGTAACGAAATAATTATTTATAACACAAAAGGTAAGTAAAAAATAAATCATTCCTCCCTTAGCAGAACAATGCTATAAATCACACCCATAAATAAAGAAAATAAACCTCATTCAAAATATTGAAAAAAAAATATACAGAAAAATACTCAAAAATAAATAGGCAGCTCCTTCGACCCTCCTCCCAGCAAGAGACCAGAGTGAGACTAACTTAAAGCCAGGGAAAAGGTCCGAAGGAGACAAAAAAACGCAGAATATAACAAGTGATTCCGTATTCAAATGGTAGTTCTTACCAGTTAACTAAACAGGGACAATAATTAAATGGTTCATCAATAGGTACAAATTTAACAATATGCGTCACAATATATAATATAATATATATATAGATATATATATATATATATATATATATATATATATATATATATATACCTATATGTATACATATATTATACATATATATATATATATATATATATATATATATATATATGATATATATATATATATATAATATATATATATATATATATATATATATATATATATATATATATATATATATATGATATATATATATATGTGTATACATATATATATATACATACATATATATATGATATATATATATATAAATATATAATAAATATCTATATATATATAAAAATAAATATATATATATAGATATATATATATATAGTATATATATATATATATATATATAAATATATCTATATATATATATATATAAATATATCTATAATATTATGATATAGTATATCTATATATATATATATCTTATATCTATTAATATATATTTATAATATTTATATATATATATTATATATAATATATATCATATATATATATTATCTATATATATAATATGTATACATATATATATACATACATATATATATATATATATATATATATATATATATAATATAAATTATATAAAATATAATATTTAATATATATATATAGATATATTATATCTATATAGATATATATATATCATTATATATTATATATATATATATATATATAAATAATATCTAATATAGATACTATAAAATATATCTATATATAGATAAATATATCTATATATATATATATTATATATATATATAAATATATATATATATATATATATATAATATATATTAATATATATATATATATCTATATCTAGGTTAATATATATAGTCATAGAATAAAATTGAATATAAAAAAATAAAATAAGAGCGTTGTCGTATAAATTCGCTATATTTCTCTGAAACGTATGGACGATAAGCTAAATTGCATAATAGTGTCAATAAGATTTAAAAGAAAAAAGATGCGTAATGTTAAAACAATATCAGATCACAAAATTACTTTACCGACATGAACTATGACTATTATATCTTTGTATATGTGGCATATTGTAAAAGTGTGGGGTTTAAATTATTATTCTTCCTCTAATCGAGAGAGCCAAAATTTGTCGGTGGTGGTTTGTGGAGGTTTCTTGAAAATTTCAGCATTTATCCTAATACCGAAAGCTACTCGGAATATTTTAATCTTCTTTCTATTCTTTTACGTGAACATTATTGCAGTGTTTTCGTCGTTGTTGTCAGAAGAAGAAATGATCTCAAACATGCCTCGACCTCACAGCATCTCGAACTCCTTCTTTGAATATGACATCTTTTACTTTGAAAATGGACAGCAAAAGAGAATTAGAATGAGTGACAGATTTCCATCAAACCTCGGACGTGGTATGATCAAAGTAACCTTTTCATTTTGTCATTTATAGTCATCTGTAAGCTGTGACTCCGTTCTTCTTGATGGAGCCAGTTTACATATTATATCATAACTTAGTAATGTTCTCCCAAAGATTTAGATACAGCTATTAATTTGCTAAGGACTAATAGTCAAATCTTGATAGAGGCTTGGATCTCGACTAAGGTGTTCGTGGAACTTCAAGCCCCTCACTGGATTTTCAGTGTATTAATTTGGTAAGGATTAATAGTCAAAGCTTGATAGAAGCTCGAATCTAGAATATGATGTTCGTGGAACTTCAAGCCCCTCACTGGATTTTCAGTGCAGTTTGCAGTGAGAGTTGGAGGAGCGCGGGCATCGACACACCAACTGTGCAGTAGAAGGATCAGGCACCGGCCGCGTCTACCCTTCCGGATTTGAAAGCTGTTGAAGTAAACACTATCTTCATGGGGAAGGAGGTCGGGGGTGGGGTGGGGTGTTCAATGAATAACAAATTAGCTTTAGATCCGGATCCTTGCGGAAACTGCTTGTCTTGAAAATTCACATTACAGAAAGTAATTGTGTAACTTCTGGGCTATTCGTTTTGTCATTTACTGTCTATTCATTTCCTCTCTCACTTGCTGTCGATAATTTAGTTTAATGTGTCCGATTAGAGGGACCCTTCTCTCTTCTTCCACCAAATTCAGTGGAAGTAATGAAAGACGATTCGCGAATTCACGGAAATTGTAAGCGGATTTTGTTGAGAAAGAATGTGCACAGCTGCATTCATATTGCTTGTAATACCGGGAAACCCCTTTTGCCAGGTTAACAGATTAGAGGAGATATTCGTTTTATGGAAAGAAAGGCGTTGGTTGGAGTTGTCAGTATTCAGACATACGCATAAACAAGGAGGCATCGAAGGACAAATCTGAAGGAAGGAAGCAGTATAGAATTTTGACTGAAGGCCAAGCACTGGGACCTATCAGGTCATTCAACGCTAAAAGGAAATTGAGAAAAAGTTTGAAAGGTGTAACAGGAGGGCCTACCTTGCAGTTGCACTTTGAAACTTGTAAGGACAGGGAGGAAAATTACACTGGAAGAAAGAGAATATGAACGGAGGCACAGTCAAAGAAATGAAAGGGGTTGCAGCTGAAGGGATGCTGCAAAGAGCCTTAAGTAATGCCTACAGTACACCACATGAGGCGAACTGACAGCGCCACCCCCTTACGGGTGACAAACCTGAAGAATATCTTATAGACAAAGATTGGGGTAGATAGATGCATATTATTCTGTAATGAAATTTTTGAAAACAGCAAATCGTGTCATTTTCGCATAAGCATTCGGGCCATTACTCCATTCAGTCTTCGTAAAATTTACATTCCATTCATTTCTATATCACTATTTATTTCTGTTTTGATAATTGGGTTTATGCTTCGCTGGGCGAAAGTGATGTTTTAAGACCAAATTTAATAACCGTAGGCAACACGGTGTTTAGTTAAAATCGAATGTAGAAGTAAAACCTTTATCTAACTTATAAATCTAAGGTTCTAAAGCGATTAAGATAAGTATATCTAAGTTTTACCAGACCACTGAGCTGATTAACAGCACTCCTAGGGCTGGCCCGAAGAATTAGATATTTTTACGTGGCTAGGAATCAATTGGTCACCTAGCAACGGGACCGACAGCTTATAGTGGGATCCGAACCACATTATATCGAAAAATGAATTTTTATCACCAGAAATAAATGCTTCTGATTCCGCGGTGGCAGAGCCGGGAATCGAACTTCGGACCACCGGATTGGCAGCCGAGCGCGAAAACCACTCGTCCAGCGAGGAACTTCTAAAGCGATTAAAGATCATCACGTATCATTATTGAGATTTTTAATTCCCAAATTAACTTTGGTGGTCTCGTTACTCATACTAAACACACAAATGCGCCGTGGCTCCACATAGAAATACGCGGTCCAGAAAAGTATTTTCCTGGGCAATCGTCATTTCCAAGAAAATTGTGCATGGAAACTTCATGAATTAACCAAGGACGAGATTGTAGCTTACTATAATTGGATGGTTTCCGAACGAGAGAACAAAGTTTTCTTTAGTAGAGTGTCGTTAAGCTTTGTGCTTGCGGTTAGTATAGGACACGAGTTCAGATCGTGCTTGAGAGACTACTAAGTCCAATAATCACATTTATTTGTCAGCTACAGCATTCACATTCATGACACGAAAATGTGTTTATGCTGTCTTGCCTGAAATCCCGCTTCTGACTAAGTAAAACATAACACAGAAGTTAAGTACCCGAAGACGTCTCCCTATATTGATGGTTGAGCAGGAAGCTGAAACTCATTTAATTTTAATATTACAAAATGTTAAAGAATGACTGATGGCTGAACATGGAATGAGACATGAATGCGAGTTTACGTGTTGAAGCTATTATTATTACAAGTAATATTACTGAGCAAGTTTCCCCTACTCGACAAGGCTTCGCTTACCAGTAGCTTGTAACACTAACGAAGTTTTCTTTTTAGATTATTTGGTAATATGTTTTTCTATAACTTTTACTGTTTTTCTTCCCGTCAACTGTAAAATCTCCATTATTAAAAATGAAGTACATTAAAATACATCACAAGAAAGCAGGAACAGCCGATGCCACCCAGGAATCGTGGTATACGTTCCTGTTTATGCTCATTATGGAAATAAGAAACCCTGATTCTTTCGTTAAATCTGATTTAATATGAATTTTGCCCGTCAAAAAGATCTGTTCGTTAACAAACGATTTCGTATTTAGTTTTCGTAAAATCGACTTCTTTCTTATTTCTCTTTTACCCCACAGCAAAAATAATTCCCGTTCCATTTAGTTCACAAAGACCTGTGGGACAAAGGGTCTGGAAAACATTAACATGAAAGACCATTTGGTCATCGCTGTTAAGTTAACGTGAAAATATTATGAGGCTCTTACTGCTGTAAGGATGATGGACGCATTAAAAACTTTATTATATTCTTCCGAGAAAGATTGAGATGATTGTCAGTCTTATTTATTAGCATGTGGGGAAATTGCATCTTTAATTAAAGGTCTTACCTCAATAAAGGTAAATGGAAATGACTGACAAGCTATTAGTCAATTATTAGGCGATCATTATGTATAATTCAAACCTTAACTGAAAAGAAGAGACGCCAAGGTCTCATGTGAAAGTTACCACTCTTAGCAACTGCAAGAATGAAAATAAATTTACAATCGAGCATAAAGATCATTCTATTTAAAAACGAAAAAAACATATAAATCGCCATATATTTTTGCTTAATTATGATTTTTCAGCATCCAGTTCTCTTCTGCCTGAACTGATTAAGTTTGAAATTGATATCTTGTTTCTGAACACGTCAAGCAGGTTCTTTGCTTCATTCAGAGCTCAGCTAAAATTTCTTCTTTCCTGTTTCAAAGGAAAGGGGTCTTGATTAGTTATAGGAATTTCCAAAGGGTACTGTCTCTGGGTGTTTGTGTACACGCATACACACACATACTTATAAATGGATGTATATAGTATATATGTATGTATGTATGCATGTTCTAGCATAGCTCTGAAACTCATTGAGCAATGTCAGCCAAATTTGGTACCTGGGGAAGAATACTGTGGAGGTAAGACATCGCAAACACCAAAGGGGGTAGGGGTGGGAAGGGAGACGGAAGAGGGTGACGTAAAATAACCGAAAACGACAGATATTAGTGTCTAATCCATTGTTTTCAATGTCGCTGAGATGCATATACATATATATATTATACTATCATCTATATATATTATATATATATATATATATATATAATATATATATATATATATATATATGAAACAAATATATGAGCGCAACACTGCTTCTTAGAAACCGGGAGATCATAATAGTCAGGAAGTACTGAAGCAAGAAAAAAATTTCACGCTTGTTTATTCCAGGCTAAACAGAAACGGAAGACTGAAGAATCTTGAGCTAAACGTGGATGAGATGGGAGCTTTGGCTGAGAATAAGAACTTTAACCCCAGACTAGAGGACTTTTTGAGAAGTAAAATTATACATTATTTCTCGAGACGGTAACAGCATCCGAATCAGCAAAACGCCCTCAATAACAGGGGGAAAGAAATCCCAGGCCATTAAGATGAAGCAGAAGAAGGAAAGATTAAACCAGATGACTGCATATGTTCTGAATACAAATATATTGCAGATGCAGAATTGTACTAACCTAAAAAAAAATCCATAGTTATATCCGCACTGAATATGCACCTTGTGCGCTTAAAAGCTTTCTTAAAATATTTCATTTGCATGGAGTAAATGAAAACCTTGCAGCAAAATTGGTTTCGTATGTCAGCTGATCCCTTGAAGGGCTACTGATAGTACATCATTTTCCCTATTTCAAAGTTAAATAAAAATCCACTTCTGAATTCTGAAATAGGGTGGAGTATGAGATAGAAAATGCAAACTGTTAAAGCTGCTTTTGGCTCGGGGCTTATCAAAACGTTAAGACATATGGAAAAAATAGAAAGGAAAGAGGTGAAACATAGGTACAATCATGAGTTTTCAATTGGATACAAAAAGCAATTCTGACTACTCGTGTTAGTGGTTGTGCCATCACGCAGGCTATCAGTTTAGATAAAGTGTAAATAAATAAATATATGCGCATGATCACAAGAATTAAAAATATAAAGCAACGGACTTTTCTTGAGTCTTAAACTGATGGTACTGGCTGAGGTTACGTTAAATGTTGCCCTCCGGATGAAAAATAAAAATCGGCTTTATAAATACAGTGGGTTACGACGCTTTTATCTTCACATCTGTGTAAAGGAAAATCCTCTGTCATACAGAGAGAGAGAGAGTTAAATAAAACGAAGGTCTATAAAATACTGTTGGTCCATTAGGCTTGTCTCCTGTGTCTTGTATAAGAAGAGAAAAAGCAAGTGTGAGGAGACGGAAAACACGATCTTCCTTTTACAACTTTTTTTTAATTTTTTTTTTTTTCAGTTGAATTTTCTGACTGTTGAAACCACATAACGACGGACGGAAAGCTGGGAGAAAACTGCGAGATGAGAAAGTGGATGATGGAGACGTGACGAATGGAAAATTGATGTAAGGACCCTGAAATAACAGGAAAAACGCCCTTTATAATTATACAAATATCGCCGACAGAAACGTGGCATTCCATACCAAGTCTATAATGAAAATGTGCCTTGAACGAAGTTCACATAAAAATGGCAACAACTGCATATTTGCTTTTCCTAATAATAAAGAGAATGTACCACATAATGATCTTAATAAAATATCTGTATTGTTCCATATACATAAACTTTTAAAAGATCTATGGAAAAGATGCTTATTTGTTATGTTTGTATCATATGAGGGTCTCACAGCAGTTAAGCTGCCAATTACCAGACAACAGCCCAATTAATAACAGTTATGAATACAACCGATGCCGCCGATAACCGGTGGCTGCCTGTGTGTGTGTATATATGTATATATATATATATATATATATATATATATATATATATATATATATATATATATACACACACACACACACACACACACACATATATATATAATATATATATATATATATATATATATATATACATTTATGCGGTGATCGTCACTTAAACTATATGAGACTAGTGCATTATTCTCTTATGTGTTCATTGATTGGGATTGGTGGTCTCCTCCCACTTTCTCCGTAATGTTTCTTATCGCAATCCAAACAAGGTATTTCATAGACACAATTTCTTTGTTAATGTTTTGGCTGGAGTTATTTTTTTGTACGAGTCAGATTTTGGCTCATGTGATTATGAGTTTTCTTTATATAATAATAATAATAATAATAATAATAATAATAATATAATAATGATAATAATAATAATAATAATAATAATAATAATAATAATTCAAAATCTCTAAAGTAAGCGGGTTAAGGTATGATACATAATCAAGAAGAGACGAGGCATTAAAAAAAGGAAAAGAACCTCATGAAGAACTTAAACTGCTAAGATTGGTACAATGTGATATATATAATCGATCCTTTAAAACGAACGAATTCTTTCAGCCGAGGATGTAAGAGAATAGAAATATTCATATAGATGCGTCCTGGCTGTACCAGTTCTTTTTCTCTTTATATGACATCGAACTTTTATCTCGTTGCTCTTCATTCAGTCGTCCGTGTATCTCCTCGAAGAGACTTGACTCCTCCTTTCTCCTCCCATCAAAATTCTCGTTCATAAACAAGAGCTCCCCAAGGAAAAATGATACCAACTTTTTTTATTATGCCTTTTTTAATCGAAGGCAATCTCAGCGGTGATTGTCTTCTGATGTCTCTTCGCCAGCCTTTGCGCTTCTCATCCTTCCTTTGTCGTCGTCCATGAAGAGCGATTCATGTAGCAGAAGACTCGAGTTTCTCTTTATCAGAGTTGCCTCCATGACATTCCCGCTGAAATATTATCAGGTAGATTCATTTCTGCACAAAAGCGAATGGATTTCGCTCGAGTTTTTTGTCTCGTTTACTATTATGTTCCGTAAAAGTGTTACTTTTCAAAGGGCTTAGGTATTACATTACAGGTTGCCTAAGGATTTCAGTTTTTTTTTAATCTTAGTTTGAATTTATAATTTACATTTCACGTTTTCAAACGTTACATAACTTTCGTTGAGCGGGCTTTCGGAGATCAACCTTTGAAACACTTTCTAGTTAGTAGGAAGTTTTCTTTCTTGCAGAAACACAAGCTTCCCATAATTTTTTCAAGCTTCTTTTGTCTGTTTGTTCTGGTTAGCAGTTTTATTCTTTTTTTTTGCAAATGTCTTTTGGTTTAGTTTTCCAAGTTCATTTACAATGTCTTTTGATTTAGTTTTCCAAGTTCTTTTACAATGTCTTTTGATTTAGTTTTCCAAGTTCTTTTACAATGTCTTTTGATTTAGATTTCCAAGTTCTTTTACAATGTCTTTTGATTTAGTTTTCCAAGTTCTTTTACAATGTCTTTTGATTTAGTTTTCCAAGTTCTTTTACAATGTCTTTTGATTTAGTTTTCCAAGTTCTTTTACGAATGTCTTTTGATTTAGCTTTCCAAGTTCTTTTACGAATGTCTTTTGATTTAGTTTTCCAGGTTCTTTAAAATACCTTTTTTTATTAGGACTTGCAGGGTTTCCTTTTGCCAGTTTTTTTAGCTTTGCGTGTTTCTATTTTACAAGCCCCTTCTTTGCTCTTAACGTTTGCAGTTTATTTTTCCGAATATTATTTTCATGTAGCTGTAGAAGATTTCTTATAATAAATATTTTCATTGAATTATATGAGTATATATATATATATATATATATATATATATATATGTATATATATATATATGTTATTATATATATATATATATAATATATATATTATATATATATATATAATATATTATGTATAATGTATGTATATATTTAAAAATCCTATCTAAAGTCTTATCTGGTTTTAAACCAATGCAAAGCTCATCTCATTGCAAGGAGCATTCTCTTAACGTCCAACATCCCCACAGAGTTACACCACTCTCACACAATCCCTTCCGCACGAATAGACTTCGGACCGCTCCCACTTGTCATTCTCAAATGACCCCTGACTTAACCAAAGATGAAATAGGTGTCAGAACCAATTTTCGCCTACGGATACGTCTGATGGATTTCAATCCAATGATTGGAGTGAAAAGGGAAGTCCCGTTACTGACAAATGTCAAGCTAAAATGAAAAGTCACTGTCACAATTCATTCCCAAAAATAAGTCACTGTTGCAATGGATGTAGGAATGTTGATAGTTGCAGGCAGCACTGATTCTTATATTTCGGGGTATATAAAAATCAGTGAATGAATGAGAAGGAAAATATTATGCAGATGAAATATTATAGAATATAAATTTTTGCTGCCCATGCAATTTATATGTTTAATGCGTTGTACTCTTTAACTTAAAATAAGACAAATTTTAAATGTTTTCATAATTTGCTGCCGCAGAGCAGACAAGAGCTTTATCAGTCGAAAATTAACTTACTTCAAACAAGGAGGAGGCAAAGCCAGTCGTGATCCATATAGCATTTTATGGCATTTATAATGACGTGTTTACATGCTATTTTTCAGGAATTTTTCCCAAAGGTGATAAACCAAAAGTATAAACGACAGTGCTGTAATTACAAGGGAAGTGAAGTTGCCGAGGTTTGGTAGCTGCTGGATTCATCGCTGAAGGTTCTGTGGATCAAGCTTTGAGAGGCAAGCATTATAGGCGGGGTCTGCATTGCCCTATGCTATTGCATGAGGCACTGATGCACCTACATCTCTCTAGACATTGTGTGTGGTAGAAGGTTGAGGCTTCCACCAATGAACAGCTTGGTATTCTCTGTGAACACATGAAAAACTCCCAGGAGTCCCTGGCCTTTGCTCACAAAGAACTTGACAATGATCCAACTATAGATGTCTTAACTGAGAGTTTGTTTGAAGGTGTAAAGGGACTAGATATGGATAACTACAAGCTGGACTTCATGACAATGGTGGAAGCTTTGATGATGAGTGTTCACGCCATACACACATGCAACTGGGAAGAATATCTCGCTTCACTGCGGGAGATGATGCTGTGGCTAATTATCTATGATCAAACTAACTATGGGCGCTTTCTTCCACATTTCTGGGTTATACTTTCATCATTTCCTGCTAAGCAGACAGAGTTCTTCAGTTCTAACTTCGCCCAGTCTGTGAAATGTAATCCATATTCATCAATCGCTTGGGATATGTGGACTGAGATGACGATGAATAAGGGTTCTAAGGTGAAGGCTGGACGGCAGTCCATTCTACAAGATGAGAAGCAGCGGCAGATACCAGAAATGGAAACAGTATTGGTAGGATTCTGTCAGCACTTCACACACAGTTCAATCAAAAGCCACAGTCTCAAAAACACTATGAAAGTACACCTGCATGACTGTGCATAGGTGGACAAGCTGCCCAAGATCTTGTTTCATGTATCACAGAATTTGACTGCTTTCCATTAGACCCCGCATCGCCAAATCTACGGACCTTGCAATCAGCCACTCCTGTTCCACCAGATTTGATTTATGATTTCAGTACTGCTAAACAAGATGGTAAATTCAAATTGAAAGCCTATTTGAATGAGCGTGTATATTCAAAGAGCAAATCTCTCCATGTTCCCATTGAATGCAGTCTCACCTCTGCCAATTCAGTAATTAAATTTGTTTACCTATTTTCAATTCAGGTGTAACAGCAATTGGTCAATGGATGCATGCACAGTAACAATGTCCTAGCATTCAAAAGTATCTGAAAAATATGCTGAGTATCATCCAAAATATGTTGGTATCTTGCATTATAACCACTATACCTTAAAAACATGATCACAAAAGAAACCTGTAATCACAAAACTAACATCAGAAGTGGATTCCTTGTCCTCAAATTATCTGAAAAAGAGGTATGAATAAGGTATTTAGAACATTTGCGAAAAATATGACTTCATCTAGATGGTCAACTCCGCTATTTTGGATTTCTTGCTGTCCTGAAGTGTGCCCAGGGTTCCCAGACCGGCATGGGAGCTTATTTTGATGCAAATGCATTAAAGTTCCAAAATCAACCATCAAACTTTACAAATCAGAGGTTGGTCACGAAACTTGAGTTTCGTGACCCTTACTACTACGCCCGTCATTCTGCCTAACAAGGTAACTGAAAGTTTGGCAATTCACTTCTGTTTCTAACGCTCAACGAACCATTCGAAGGAGAATGGTTTTTGAGCACTGGGTCTTTTCTACTGTACACTTTTTAAGCGATATTAATTTTTGTTAATTATATTTTTTCTCTTAACTTTATTTTCAAGTATTTTCTGTATATTTTAACGATTTTTATGTTATATTTACAGAGTATAGATGCATAGAGCATGTTAATAAACTATGGCCTTTTAGATTATGTGTTTTGTGGATCTTGCTGTAAGCCTTTACATATCTTCACCTGGAATCCTATATATATATATATATCTATATATATATATATATATATATTATATATATATATTATATGCTATATATATATATATATATATATATATATATATATATTTGTGTGTGTGTGTATAATACATACAACATATAATTATTGTTTTGATTTTCTAAGCTTTAGCCGCATTGTTTCCAAAATACTTTAAACAACATACGTCGTAAGTATGAGTATTTCGTCATTTTTGCGCGCACATTCATTTGAATTCCGAGCATATTCTCCAGTCATCGTCATCCCCTTTTTGTTAGCTTTTTCCTTTATACTATTTATTCTTCTTCTGTCTCTCCCTTTCCTTTAGACATTCATTTGCTTTCCCAGTATTCTTAAAGATAGTTGTCCCCTTTTCCTTTCTATTATTCCTCGTTGACGGAATTTTAATTTATTTTTCTCAATATTTTGTCTCTGAAAAAGTTTCTGTTTGAACTTTTCTCCGGAATTTGGGGGACGTTGCCGCTCGGACCTTCGGTCTTTCCTCGCCCTCTTATATTATGGTCTTTCTTTCTTTTGTATTGTGTATTTTCTATTTTGCCTCATTTGCATTCCCGAACCTGTTCCTTTTTCATATCGTTTTTATTCGTAATTTTTCTTGAGCCATTTTTGTGTACCCTTTAGAGGCTCCGAAATTTTCTTATTTCAAGCTTTGGAGTGTTACGCTTTACAGTGTCTTGGTTTTCGTTTCGTTTTCTACTAGTCACGTTCTTCCTTCTTTACATTTCGATGTTTTCGCTTTCATCTGATTTATTCTGTGGTTTCTGTATTCCTTCCCTTCGGTTTGAGAGAATTCTTTGCCTTGTGGCTGTCTGATTTATTGACTCGGCAAACCCTGCATGGATAGGATGGAAATCAATCCGCAGAGATGCGTTGTGAAACCTTCAAATATTTTTTTCTCTTTGGAAACTTCCACTTAGTGCCTTCATGCACAGTGCCACTAGCGTTTATGAAGCTTGCATGAAATCAAGGAATGTTATAAAGAATTAAAAGCAAGACCGTGAACGCTGAGGCTTTCCGTAATCAGGAACCGACATGGTTTAATGGTTCTAGTTTTCAGCCTCACCTCCAAGGAGGCTTCTCCATTGGTTATCGTCAGCTGTCTTGTGCGTCATTTGCTTTTGGTCTCTCACCTGCGCACCTTACTTAGCCTTACAAACAATGACTGACCAACGTCAGAATCAGAAATGGTGGTTAATGATAAATCTTTTGTTCCATCAGGTCTGCAGATGAAGTACAATATTATTGACATTGAAGATCAATAATCGGACTTCTCTTCCTGAAATGTTTAATGTACTCGCAAAATATGTGGCTATAACTTTAGGCTATGCATACCCATTTTCTTTTACTACCAATGGAGATGTCAAAAGTGTTGTAGGAGGGATAAAATCAGTAAAGAAACGTAAAAAACGTCTAGTAAGAAACGTCTAATTAGGAGAATAAATATGATGTGGAATTTAAGGGGGAAAATTTAAAGTTTTCATCTGAACTGTCTTCATGATAAGAGTTTTATCATTTCGATTCAAATATGGCTGCTTTTTACTGATCTTTCAGATGTTTAATCTCATTCCCGTCACTTCCTCATGACTATTAAAAATGGATGAAGAGCCGATGGCCAATAAAATTAAAATTTCATAATATACAAAGCTCCTTTATATTAGGCTTTGTAAAACCACTGCTATATCCGAAAAGCAGGTCGATACTGCCAAGTTTGTGTTAAATGCAAACGGATTTTTACTATTGGAAGGTGTCTTCTAATCCCATCCTAAGCCTGCTGCTCACTATACCAAACTAGAATCGTCTTTCAAAATTTGGTTTCTGATGATGTTTACCTTTTTATATTCGTGATTTATGGTTCATTTTAACGAAAGTATCTCAGCATCATTTGCCGCATGTCCTTCATGGCTCTTGTATCCTCACCACGGAACAGTTTTTTGTGGCAGATCCCACCAGGAGTCATGAATAATGCTGACGTCCTGTCAGCCACCTTCCGGAAGTTGAGAATGTCAGCATTAAATGATGCAGCGTCCCAGCGACAGGAAAGTCAGAGCCAATGATGGAAATCGCTCCAACAAGATTATTTGATTCCGCTGACGCTTCGTCATACCGTTAACAAGCTTGCCACTGTCGTGGCACTCTTCATTTGCCTTGCATTCCGGCTGAAGGGGAATAACTACTGCTCTCTTACTTCCTTCGTGAGAGAAGGTGGTGACGGGAGAACGAAGAAGATTTTGTGTGTGTGTGTGTGTTTGTGTATTGTGTATGATTGTGATGCTGCTTAAAGAGAATTTAGTTTTGCAAGTTCACATTGTTTTCTTTGGTGGTTTGTTTAATGCAGTGGATTTTGTATGTGAGCTTTCGAATGTCATTCAGAAACCAAACATCTCCTGTCTGTTTTTCCCATTCTGGACCTCGATTAAACGAACGACAATACACTTTTCATGTATTGTTCCATATTCTAAATTTTTACCCAGTGTCAACCCTGGAACATTTGCTTTGCTCTTTCTAGACCTTGTAAATAGATTATGTTGTAGGGCCCACTCGTGGACCCTACTCACACCTACACCACGCCGGCCATTATCCTGTGACTAAACACCGCGAACCAAACACGTGTGAGGAAGGGTACGAGTAAGGTTCGGACTTCACAGCTTAAATAATGTAATTGCATTTGTTAACAGACAAGTATATATATAAAATGGTACAGTATATCGGACTGAAGTTCATACTTAAATGGTTGGAAAGCTGACAGTGTAATACATGTGTCAGATGAAAGAGGGCTATAATTAATAATATATTTAATATGCCATTGTGATGTGGCTGTGACTTTTTTAGAATGCGCAGATTCATTGCTTTTAACTTCCCATAGAGACAGAATCTGAAGCGATGTCCTGAGAAAGCTGATAAATCATTTCTGGGATGGTGTGACACGAAGATGCATATTTAAGCGGGCCAACGTTCGTTCTGTGGTTATGTGAGTTCGCTAGGGCTTGTTCAAGGTACCTTTGAAAACTGGCTATGACCAGTTTATTGAGGCGTTACCGAAGAGTGTGAGTTCGTGTGTACGTGTGCGCCTCTTCCGTTCATAATGGCATCTTTAGCCAAATCTATGGGAGACTTTTACGGAGAGGTCTGTGCGAGAAAGGCAGAGCCATGATGGCGTGTGCCAAAGAGTTTCCTTGAACAGAGTGTGTGATTTTCCAGGCTGTAATGGGTAAGTGTATCATACTTTAGCCAAAGGGATGGCTTGTTTGACATTTTGTAAAGATGATCCATTTTATTGACTTTGTCTTTACAATTGTGTGTGTGCTCACTAGTGTGTTCTCCTGTCTTTTAAACAGGCGGTTCTAGTGAGGAAACCAAGAGTCCTAGGGGACCGAGGGTCCCGTGTGGAGGAAACTATAATATTTTGGAGAAGAGATAATTGGTGTGACTAATTACTGATTGAGACTTTTAAATACTGGGGGGTTATCTGAGTGGTTTGTCTGTGAGACTTGAATTATTATCTTTCCATTGTTGATCCTGTAAGAATTTGAATTATTCAACTAATGCTTTACTTTAAATAAATATTATATATTTTGTAACTCCGACTCTAACTTGATGACCTGATGGAATGGAGAGAGAGAGAGAGAGAGAGAGAGAGAGAGAGAGAGGAGGAGGAGAGGAGAGAGAGAGGAGAGAGAGAGAGAAGGCTATGCCAGTGAGAGAGAGAGAGAGGGGGGGGGAGAGATTGAGTGTAACCAATTCGCCTTAATTAACGCTCAGGTTTAACACATACCCAAATGCTAAATACCTTCGCTGGTAATAAGTGTCAGTGGATAGGTAACACAAACATGAAATATGGCAATGATAATAATGATATTCATTATGTACTGTATTCATATGAGAAATGCTGTGTTTCTTTCGTCTGCATGGTTGGTTTGCAAGGTCGCTGTCACATGGTAATGGCCAGTATGATGTACGTAGGTGTGAGTAGGGTGCATTTGTGGGCCCTACAATGTATTGTAGGCGCTAGTAAAGGATTTTCCTGGGTTCCTCCGGCCCCTAGATACACCTCATGTAGCATGTTACTTTATCCTTCTCCCTCACCCTTTCATCCACCTGCTCTGCAAACTCTTTGTACAACTGAGGTTTTCTCCCAGTTTCACCTTCAGATCCCTGTACTTCTCCTTTGTTTTCTGGCTCTCCTTACTTTCTTGTCCAATTGCTCCAAGTACTTTTCACTGTCTTAAGTATTGAAAGGCTGAAAGTGCCCAGCACTTGACTTTATAACCGAAATTTCATGATTCATTCGTATTTGGTCAGTATTGTAGATTAAACTGGCCTTACATAAGCCCGGGCTGTCACTCAGGGAGAAACCCGTCATTTTTTGTTGGTCTAGGGAAACCAGCTTGTTCGTCACTAGAAACATAGAGTTATCAAGATAATTTAAAGTAACATATAATTTTATACGATTAAAAAAAGAGGATCCAATCCAATTTGTTCATATCTCTGTCAGAGCATTTCCTACCCGTTGCATTGTTTTCAGAGAGCAATAACAGCAGCCAGCGGAAAGTGTTTCCCTAGTATGATAAATGACTATCGGGGGACGGGGAGCGACGAGCGCCAGTCTCTTTAAGTGTTCCAATTCGTGGTTGTGAATCTTATCATTTTCAAAAGGACCCCGTCTCTCCGATAGATGCAAGACTTGGGAATCTTAAATGGCATTTAGCAGTGTTATGAAGCTCACTTTTGACAGTTTTGGAATTCTGTGAATAGAAAGTAAAAACGAAAGTCCCGTTTACTGAGCTTTCGATTAATGTTCCTTATAATGATATTCTGCGCCACCTGTTATACTTCATTATAGTCTCAGGCTATGCTAGCACACCCCTATAATAGCAAGTTATGCTTTGCAGAAGTCAGTTAGGCTAAGTTAAAAATTGGTAGGTTAATATCTGTTGACATTAGTATCTGTTGGTGATATCTGTTGGCGTTCTGCTGAGAGGACACTATTGAGGATACAAGTTCAGGAGAAACTCGCGGAATAAAAATGTGTTTTTTCTATTGCTCCTGTTCACTAGTTTCGTTGGAAATGACTGCGTTCTCATTTTGAATTTCTTCGCCTCCTGTGAAGAAATTTCTTCAGCACACTGGTGAGTGCATCTTTTACATAGAAAGTCCGTCATCATCGTTACTACTGCTGTTTTTGTTATTATTTTTGTTTTCCTGAGATGATACTTCCTCTTAAAGGGAAATGTTAAAAGAAAAATTATATTCCCATACTTAAAATTTACCAATTGTTTGTCCAAGGGTGGACATACCTGTGGAAGGGGCTCAGACTAGTAGGTAACCGATGCTATCTGTCTGACCTTTGGATTCCCTTGCATTTTTTATTCTTTAAGGTTATGTTATTCTCCATTGCTAAAGCTTCTTGAAGTAACTAATTTTCCATAGTATATGGTCTGGGTGACCATAGTATTGTAACGGTCATTTGTAAGACAAGTTCATTTCACCTTATTAGCTTTCAAATTGACCCTTTTATCGTTCCTGTATTATCTAGGTCCTGGATGAAAATACATATCTGATTTTATCTAGAGACAATAATTCCTTTTCATGTTGTGACCTAGACTTAACTTGTTTCAGAAGAGCCGTGTCCTTATCATGAAACCAGCGCTGGTTTCGGTGCTTTTAACTTATGTGCCGCTGCGTTTGGCAACTTTGGAAAAC
The DNA here is from genome assembly GCF_015104395.2 of Macrobrachium nipponense. Lineage (NCBI taxonomy): Eukaryota > Metazoa > Arthropoda > Malacostraca > Decapoda > Palaemonidae > Macrobrachium > Macrobrachium nipponense. Next base: position 26,376,263 of record NC_087211.1, on the reverse strand, counting down.
TTGTTGCGAATTCTTTGATGGAAATTCTGACGTGAGTGAATTTTCTTTTCTTTAAATTCTTTAAATTCGAAACTGTTCAAATCTAATACGAAGTTCGTAACGCAAATTTATTTCGAAGGCTAGAAGGTCACTGCAAGGGTAAAGTCTTGAAAATACATACTTACATGCATATATACATATATACAGAAATGCTATTAAAACGTCCCCATTACCTTGGAGGGATATGGCTTTCAGAAAGATTAACTGAATCATGACTGAGTTATATTCAGGCATTCGTAAATGAAATATATAACGGCAAGGAAATGATAATATTTTTCGTCTGTTGAATTCTGCAGGAATAAGGGAAATAAAGATTTGTACAAAGAGCAAGATGATTCCAAAATATTTGAAGAAAATACCCTCCTCGGGTACCTTCTTATCACAAGCAATGATAAATTTCTTTCCTTTCCTTTTTTTTAATCTATCGTTTACTTATTCCTTTGCTTTATTGCCCCTGCTTTCTAATTGTCTTCTCTGAAATGACCGATATCTGACTTAGGACAGACAAAGCCTTGTTCTCGTCAACGCCTACAAGATTTATGTATTTATGTGTCCTCAGATATATCCGTTGAAAATCTATATATTCGAAATCTGCTGGAAAAGCGTATTTACAGGAGCAGTATCGGCACTTCTCATATTTTTCCATACATCACTGATCACGATATATCAGCCCTGAGATTCGTGTCAACAACAGCTTTCGGTACATTACTCGGTCTGTAAACACCTCAGTCAGCGGGAAATGTATCATCAGACATTATTACCTTCAAAGACAACTGTCATTTATTGCCATGTTAAAAAATTTGGTTTGTTTGTCATGAAGCTGTTAACAACAATGGATTAAAATCTTATGAAAGTTTTCAAATTACACACATCTCACATGTTCCAGATCAAAGTGAAGCTTTGACATCAGCTTTCATGTGAAAGATGATCAATTACATAAAAACAAGTAGAAAATGTCCCCCCGAACTTTCTTCTGCTCAATCAATTTTCTGTAAACATCGTATAATCAAGGGCACCTAAAATAGATATCTTTCGGTGGTCTCGGTATAATGCTGTATGTGCCGAGACCCATGAAACTTTAACTTTGGTCCGGTAGTGGCCTGGCCTGTATCGTTGCCAGACGCACGATTATGGCTAACTTTAGTTTTAAATAAAGTGAAAACTACTAAGGCTAGACGGCTGCAATTTGGTATGTTTGATGATTGGAGGGGGGATGATCAACATAACATTCTGCAGCCCTCTAGCCTTAGTCGTTTGTAAGATCCGAGGGCGGACAGTAAAAGTGCGGACGGACAGAGGAATTTTCATTAGGGGAAACGTGATAATTAGATTATTTTAGAGATATCAGCAGCTAAGATTCCTTAAAATATTCTCATCCATCGTTTGGTCAAGGACTGATTTATAAAGGGAGAATCGTCAGTGCCAAGCACTTGCTCATATTCAGTTTTCCTTCTCTTACACAGTCTTCAATGCTTGGTTTTTCACTAACCCCTCCGTTTTGCCATTGTATAGTTCATGAGATAGACTTACTGATGCAGTTATGGTTCTTTGTCTTTTGAGGGAACAACAGGCAAGGACTTTTTATATCCTCTTATAATGACTTCGATGCTTTGGGTGAAAAGCATTTACAGTTCTTCCCTCCAAGCATCTAATCCTAAACTTATTAAAAAGAAGAGAACGACGGTATGGAAAATATATGTTAATTGCTAATTTGGTGACTGAAAAATATTCTTGTACTATATAACTACAGCATTATTTGTCATCCTTTACTTATTTTATCAGTGAAATCCATATTATAGCAAATACAGAATTATTCAGGTCATATAATGTAGCGATTTTTAAATTGCAGCCCATTTTATTTCCCTGGAATCACGAATACAAGATAGAAATTTCAATGGTACCGTCATTCAAAATATGAAAGGAAACTTTTCTGCTCTAAATTCTCTCCTCTTCCCTTCTCAACCGCCCATTTTTTAATCATTTTTTTTATGTTTCTTTCGCTGATTTTGCTAAATTTCATAGAATCTACATTAGTAGGTTTAAGAGGAACAGTTGGGTTCCAAAGTTCTCACATTACACTATTTCTATAAGTTCTTGGTTTCTTTCTTCTTTGTCAACAAAAGCTATCCGTCTCCTCGCGTTACCATTGTACTGGCTTTCTTTATGCTCTCTTTCAGACTTTCGCGGCCTTTGCTTTCATGCTGTAAGATCTGGTTGACTCTGCCCTTTGAAGGTTTTGCAAAAATGGCGAACTGGTCTTTGTGGACTGCCTCTACTCTTTCAGGTCGATCCGCCTCAGTGCCTCGCTTTGAGAAGGTACTTTGATATTTCGACAAACACAATCACATTTTATATATATATATATATATATATATATATATATTATATATATATATATATATATATATATATATATATACATATATATTTGTATATACTCACGAGCTGTCGTGACATGTGCTTTTAATTGAATCGTTAACGAGACGAAATTGAGAATACAAAACTTGGTATTAAAAACGTCTGCTGCCAACTTCCTCGCCCTCGGTATAAGTTGCAACAAGCTCCCAGTAAAGGATCTTTATAAAGAACAATGACCCCTAGGAGTGTCTACACACACCAGATTCCATGCCAACTGGAGTAAGACTATTTAGACCTGCCAATTATGCATGAAGTATTAATGATTCATTAACATTCTTGGCACATAACTTATACTAGTTGAATTTCATTCAACACTGCACCACAAGCAAATAGAAGTTGCTTAACGTGAGCGACCATGACGTGCACCAGATGCCAGTCAACAGTGTCGAAGACAGAAATAATGTGATCGTGTAATGGAATATGATAATCACTTTTCAGACAACAAAATTGAAAACCTATAATAGCTTGAAATCAATCTCTCTCTCTCTCTCTCTCTCTCTCTCTCTCTCTCTCTCTCTCTATCTCTCTCTCTCTATAATAAGTATCTATAATATTCTATATATCATATATATATATATAATATAATTAATTATATATATATATATATATTTATTTATGATTATAATATGTATGTGTATGTATGTGTATATATATATATATTATATATGTGTGTATATGTATGTATATATATCTATATATATATATATATATATATATATATATATATATATATATATATATAAAGATAATCTTTTGAAACCTCACCAAGTCTACAAAGGAAACCCTTCCTGTTTTGAAAGCAGCTCCTTTTTTTTTATGGAATATTTTAGTTGTCATAAACTGACAATTACTGCTCAACCTCAAGTTAAGTTGATAAGACTCAACGATGAAGACACTCAATGATTATCCAACATTGAGGAATTGAGGACCGATATTTCAGGTTCTCTTTTCCAATTTTTAATCTAAAAATGCACGTATTCGATGGAATGGTGGAGTGATTACTTGATGTATAGAGCAGCACCTTTATCGGCGAATGTGAGTGTGTGTGCGCACGCGCATGAAGTAGAAAAGGCTGAATAATGGAAAGACTTCGGTGATGAGTGTGAGAGTATGTAACCAAGGCGTGTGTGGATGAAGGAAAAGACTTTTCATAGGCGAAAAGAACAATTAATTTATTGTTCCTTCCAGTGAGGGAAAATGTGATAGAGGAGACAGAACCATTGAGGCATAGTGTTACATAGTATGCCAGTATATGGGTATGGCAGGATTTTGATTGAGAAAGTTAGAGATAACAGCAGGGTTGATAGGGGCATGCCACAATAATTGGCTTAGGCGATGAGGATGGGGTGTGTTATTCAAGTAGTGTGAGAATTTTCAAAGTACAGGCAAAAGCTGCATGCTGCATACTTATATAAACTGATACATCTGCAATGTGGACCGTTTAGGATGTATGGTGCAAAAGGTAATTTGTTGGTAGCCGTTCGAAGCTCTGATGTTAGAAAAGCGTGTTTTAGAAAATGTAGAAGGAAGAGTGGCTGGTTTCATGTGGAAATGGGTTGTATAGCATATGAAATAAAGGCCCTCGATGAGTCTGTGATCAGACAGAGATAGGGTCTAATTTGTTGGGTTCCATTTCTAAATGTCAAGATGTTACTATTTATCCAAATGGTTTAGGTGATTTTAATGGCGACACCTCATAAAACCTTTACTAGCAAGTACAACATAACTAATAATTTTGAAGTATGCATCCGTTAAATGTGTTCATCTTGATTCATCCAAAACCATTAATGAAGAAACATGGTCAAAGTGTTCATTACCATTGCCTTCAATGACACCAGTCGCAAAGGGTATCTGTGAAAATCTGCCACTCATTCACTTTATTTCCAGAAATCTCTATTTTTCATCAGCCTCTTGGCTCACAGTTCAATAGTTCCCAGTATTTACAACGCCTCTGTCTCTCCCAGCAGCCCAGCTGACACTATCACGTGTTATTCGCATAGGGGTTCTGCGAAGGACATGTCTGAGCCATCTCCACCTCCCCTGCAGTACTATTTCGTCCGAATATGGAAGTTCAATCATGTATTTCTCACGTTATCTTGCCACCTGACAACAAATGTTCCTCTTAAAGATTTATTCTCATAACAACAAAATCTTTTACATATTGTTTCATTGTCATTCCGTGATTCGTCCCTGAAGAATCGTATCAAGCATCTAGACTAATGTGTGTACAGTCAATTTCAAAATCTTATTCTTCCTGCCCGTCGACTGGTTTTCGATTTTTTCTAATCTTTCATTAAATTCAAATTCAGGAAAACTTTCAGTGGTTATCAGTGTTCCTAATATTAAAAAGATTTAACCTCATGGGCAAAATACTTACCAAATTCCTACCATGTTCTATTCAGTGAATGGGACAGAAAGTAACTTCGTAGGTGTAAAGCTCAATTAAAAAGGGTGGAGCTCTCCTTTTTCTGTTAATGAGAGACAAATGTCAAGCTTGAATCATCTCGATATTCCTCACCTCTATAGATTTATTTTGTCTCCCTCCAACCCGCGGAAGTAACTCTCTTTATCTTTTTCGTGCTCTCACAGAGGGAAGTTTTCATTGTGAAGCCATGATCGGCAGAAGGTGCGACCGTCTGTAAAGCATGGTACACACTATGCCATCATGTATCAGCTACGTGATGCAGTAGTAGTCTTGAAAACAATTAATAGCGGCCAAACTGTACTGCAACACTGCTCACTTGTTCTTGCAGTTCAGCTTTCAACAGCAGGATGTCTGCCGATGATGTACTTTGCCAGGAGACTCTAAAGTGGGGTGTAGTTGCTCTGTGTGCTGCAAAAAAGAAACTTTTGAGGAAGAAACGTAGAACTTGTGGTGTAAGCAATGGCTTTCTCGGCTACCTCTGAAGGGAAGCATCTATGAAAGATTTTTGGAGCTACAAGTCGAAAATTCAACAGACTCTGAAAATTACACAAGAATGCCAAACCTTGCATTTCATAAATTGTTGGAAAAAAATTGAATCATATATTTGTAAGCAGGACACCAGCTATCGAGACAGCATATCACCAGGAGCTCGTTCTTGCAGCTGGAGGATCGTATGCAAGCCTCCAATAATCAACCAGGATTTCAAAACAGAACCTCGGTCTAATCATCCCCGAAACCTGTAAAGCCATCTATAATGTCCTTAGGGAGGATTATTAGAAAGTAAGGTTCAAATATAGGTACAAAGTACACAAATATTTTTTTATTACAGGAAACGCAGCTCATCAAAACACCATAACTTCGGAGCTCCAGACTTCTTTGATGCTTTGATTGCAGACATTTCCCTGTAGAATTGTGTCTTCAGGGTGTGCAGCTTTTTAGTAATGTCTTCATTCCGCAATGTACAGTTTACAAAACTCGATAACTCTGATTTGATGGTTTCCAAGCTTGCACTCCTGTTTTTTCTCATCTTGTAATGCTTGCATTTGATGTTCCAAACAGATGGATGTTCCTTCAGTAATTCAATAAAATGTAGTGTTAGCCCTTGTCCACTCAAGGTGTTTGGCAGGTGGTGGTGAGCGGACATCCTCCCCCTCTGAACGTTGGTGCATCACTGAGCTGCGCAGTGAAATGGCTCTGCCCCATCAACACGTTCGTGATGTGGCTTCGTGTTGAAAAAGCCGTTTTTCAACGCATCCATCTAACACTGCAAGCATCATGATGCATAATGTGTACGGGGCTTAAGTGAAGTTCCCTCTTAGCTGAGGGCCATTCATTCCTTGAGACAGACATGACAGAGTAACAGAGTAGGTGAAGTACATAAGAGAAAATCACTACTTAAGTAGGTATATGCTTGTTGAAATCTTTTAATGCCATTGTTCTTTCTCTTTCTCTCTCTCTGTCACACACACCCGTAGGTGGAGTAGTGCCGTCAGTATACCTCATGCGGTGCACTGTAGGCATTATTTAAGGTTCTTTGTACAGTGCCTTTGGCGCTCAGCTGCAACCTCTTTCATTCCCTTTACTGTACCTCCTTTCATATACTCTCTTCCATCTTATTTTCCACCCTCTTCTAACAGTTGATTCACAGTGCACCTGCTTTGAGGTTATCCTCCTGTGACACCTTTCCGTTTCAGCCCTGAATGACCTCATAGGTCCCAGTACCTGACCTTTGGCCTAAATGCTATTCTATATATTCAACACACACACACACACAGCCCAACCACCCACACACCGTTTCTCGGCGTTTTGAACGTTGTGAAATTCGTAATCTGGCTGGATATTAGACAGAAAGCAAGAGACTGTTTCAACAAGGTAATTGTCCAACGTTTCAACAATTTCAAGTTTACTGATACTATCTTTTTGTACCTAAATCATTCCGTATTCTCTTACAGTTGTTTAATATGTATATGTCGATGGATGTTAGTTACCCAGATGTTCTTATAAAGCCACATTTTGAACTAAGAAAACAAACCTGGAATGAAAGTCATTTGCAATGACTCGTACAAAGACCGTTAAAAAGAAATGGAAATGTTTTATGTGTTCTCAAAACGATTTTTATATATTAAAGATCCGGAAATGACAAACATCTGTAAAGGCTTGCTTTCACTGTTAGCTGTATCGTTTTAGTGAAGGAAATTTTTATGTCTGTTGATAACAAAAAGGGTTTCTTTTGATAATTTTCGATTTGTCTGACTTTCACCACCTGTTTGAAAACCGCTATTATTAACACAAATTTGTTCATTATTATGACTGGGTATTAATTAGACCATTTGTAGTGTTCAAAGAAGTTTTCAAATAAATGAGTCATGCTCTTGCACACGACAAATTTTTATTATAGTGAATGTTGTGACCGCTTTCCTTAAAATAATTTTCTTATTGAAGGATAAAATCTTTCCTTTACATAGGGACGTTTTTATACATAAGTAACCCCTAATCCTTTCGTTCTTTAAGTATGATTATATGTTTCCATTTCTGTTCTAGCTGGGCATATAGTAGTAGTGGATGTATGTCATTCCATGTTTATCTCCTTTAGAATTATCCAAAGAGGAGAATGATGGGGCATTTTGGGGGGTTGGAGAGTGACATTAGGGAAGTTCAGGAAATGATTGCTGAGATGATGGTCAGAAGTAATGGCAACTCGAAAGCATTATTTTGTGTTCCAGTTTTTGCAAAACAGAACGATGAAAGCGAACACCTCCGATTTACTTTGTTTAGTCTCTTGAATACGAAGAGCATGAAGTTTACACAACTGCCAGCAATTATTATGAAAACCATTATGTGGTTTTATTTCATGCCTCTGTGCACTGAATAGAATTAGACTTCTAATCTGCATAAATCTACATAAATGACTATGGCGAGGTAGTCATTGTAGGTAGATATGAAATATTCATCTCCAACAGACGAGATGTGTGATAAAACATCATTTGTCTACTCGCACTGTCCTGATGGCAGAATACTATGTACGATTCACATGATTGCCTTTGGTGGATTAATATTTTCCATAAATACTCAGTGATAAGTTGAAATTGCTGCGCTGGAAGCTTTTTCCAGTAAAAATTCAAGTGTGCATTGAATCCATAACATTCCTTTTATTGTGGAGCACCTAGAAAAATACAACCAGTTGTCTCTACTATTCTGTTTTCACTAATCATCTTCATTTTTCTTCTTCATGATTTGACCTTTGTTTACTGTTTGAAAATATTCCTGCTCTTAATCGTGTTTTGAAGGTGTTCCCATTTAAACTCTTTCGTTTACCATTTACCATAAACATAATTTTTAACTTTCGTGATTTCAAAGTTGCATTTTGAATGGAATACTGGTAATAATTCTTATGTTCCTTAGCGTTATGATCATTCAAACTCACCTTAATGTTGGCAGTCTATCATAACCGAATATTGTCTTGCAGCGCCTGGCGTCTCATAGCTTACTGGTTGTGCAAAGTGAGACTCGCTTCCTTTTGCAATACAACCTTCCCTTGCTACTGTATCTTTTTTCACCCTCTTCCATTTTTTCTTCCTCTCGCAGGTGTTGGCTTGAGTGAGGAGTTCTAGAGTATCTGCTCCGTTGAACTCTTTGAGAAAAATAATTGGAACTTTTAGAGAACCTTTTATTTTGGTATGATGTAAAGGGTTATGGCTAAGATTGATATTTATTACAGTCAGTTAAAATAACTTCTTTTTGCTAAGTTAGATAAGGATGAGCCTACTGTAGATTAGGGTTAGCTTACTTTACATTAGGGTGAGCGTACTTTAGATTAGGGTTAGCTTACTTTAGATCAGGGTTAGCTTACTTTAGATTAAGGTTAGCTTACTTTACATTAGGGTGAGCCTACTTTAGATTAGGTTTAGCTTACTTTTCTGACCCATGGATAATGCTGATCAATTCTGCATATTTAAGATTACTTTCGTTTGCTCTTCTTTTTTTATTCTATTTATTTATTTATTAATTTTTTTTGCATGGTGTTTTTACGTTGCATAGGACCAGTGGTTGGTTATTCAGCAACGGGACCAGCGGCTTTATGTGACTTCCGAACCACGTCGTGAGTGAGGTTCGATCACCGGAAATACACAGCTCTCACACCTTGGTGGAATGCAGAATCGAACTCGCGGCCACCGAAGTGGCACGCCAACTGCTCTTCCTGTTGTCCAATATACTTTCAGCTTTTCATTTCGTGATCTCTCGTTGCTCAGAGGGAATATGAAAGTCACACCTCCCCTTTTCGCATTCCTTTCAGTCACATGCAGGCTGCTGGGCTCTATAAAATACGGCTTATGTTTTCTCGTGTATTTTTCATCATACTGAAATATCTTCCTACATTTTAAAAGGAACACAGGAACACACACACACACACCCACACAAACTGGCATGGCTTTTTCATTTCACCAGCAAGACCATTGCATGAATGAGACTCTTTGTGCTCTGAGGACAATATGAAATGGCAGACTGCAGAATGGCTCTGCTTGCTATGATACGGCGGCCACAAGTTGAGGAAAAGCTTTTACAAAAATTATCCCTCGCCGTGACTCTCGGAATATTCCTCTTTTTTTTTTCACTGACATTTTGACTTTCCAGTTTGCATTTCTTTCTCTCTCTCTCTCTCTCTCTCTCTCTCTCTCTCTCTCTCTCTCTCTCTCTCTCTCTCTCTCTCTCTCTCTCTCTCTCTCTCTCTCTCTCTCCACTGTATAAATCTCTCTGCAAAGAGTTTCAAAACATCGTTACTTTATATATGTTATCATTTTCGGATAATTCTCTAAATAATTTTCGTAAATATGAACAAAGCAGATGTCATACTCCTTTAGAATGCTATAAAACAAATCTCCTTTGAGCCGCGGGAATTGATATGTAAACTTTGAGGTCGTGGAAAGTAGTACTCGTATAAACGCGATATGCCAAACACTAACGATAGCCGTTGACATTATTTAGATTTTATTGTTGTGTTGTTTATCTGTTTATCAAAATTTTTTTCTTGTCTACAGTTTGTCGCTTAAAGATTATATTTAGTTTATTATGGTTAAATTCTTGCTTTGACTAAACATGGAATTACTGTGTTAAATCGCTGGAAACATTTTCCTCTTCAGATACGGACTAATATGTTTTGCAGATGAAGTATTTCAGTTTGATGAAATTCCAGTTATCAGTGTGAGGTTAGTACTTCGATGTATGATTGATAAAGTTGTTAATCATTTTAGTAAACTCGCTACTGGATTCAGCTTGTGACATTTTGTTGGTGTGCAATAAAATCAATTTGCTCTTCTGAAACAAAAGAAATCTTTTAATTTTAGGACTGTCGGAGCAAAGGTAGTTGATCCAGTCCGGTTCCTCTTAATATCTTTTGAGCAAAATGATTTTTTCCTCATAGTCTCCGTAGGGGTGTAGTAGTGCCGTCAGTGCAGCTCACGGGGTGCACTGTAGGCATTACTAAAGGTTCTTTGCAGCGTCCCTTCGGCCCCTAGCTGTAACCCCATTCGTTCCTTTTACTGTCCTTCCATTCGTATTATCTTAATTCCATCTTCCTATCCACCCTATCCTAACAAATATTTCATAGTGCAATTCTGAGGTTTTCCTTCTGTTACACCTTTCAAACCTTTTACTGTGTATTTCCTTTCCAGAGCTGAATGACCTCATAAATCCCAGTGCTTGGCCTTTGGCCTAAACTCTGTATTCCATTCTATTCTTCATCATAGTTAATTAACAAGTAATGTTCAATTTAATCACCCTACTTGAGAGAGAGAGAGAGAGAGAGAGAGAGAGAGAGAGAGAGAGAGAGAGAGAGAGAGAGAGAGACCTACAAGTGGTTGTATTAAAGTAATGTTCAGAATAATCTGTGGATAGTTTCAAAATGTTAAGCGATTTTTGACAGAAAAACTTAGTATATAATAGAAATATGGCAAATGTTTTAAAAAGAACTTGGTCATGTACCAAGGAAATGTCGTGTGGTTGCCTCCTCGGATTGGAGCAAAATTTCCTAAGTAATTAATTCACTTTTGCAGTCTTAGGTAATTCGTTATAACACCGCAGTAATAACACATTGGTTATCAATGCGGCAGTAGTTATAATCCCTTTTTGAAACTGACTATGAAATTTATATTTGTTTAGTATCGGTTCGATGGCTTTTGACAGCTAACAACAATTCGATGAGGCTCTAGGCTGTGAGCCATCAGGCAGCTATTGTTACTGTTGTTGTATTTAGTTTAAGAAGGCCTTTGGAGAGGACGAGGTGTCACATCAGCCTCTATAAAGGGACGCTTGTCAAATATTGACGAAGATTTTTGGAAAACGTCGAACTTAAGTGAATCTCTAATCGAATAAATAATATTTTTCTCAAGATATTGTTAACACACTCTTTACCTATTCAATCAGACTTAGTTTAGCTCTCTATCTGTAACAGTCACGCATACTAAAATACCTTTGTTTTCTTTTATTTTCTTTTTTCTCTTCCACATTTTGCTTTCAGCAGTTAGGAGCAGTCTATAAGTGAAGTGGAAATAGTGTCTTTCAATAACATTTGCAGTTAGTTATAAGCGTTTTTGTAACCCAAGTCAGTTTTTGAGCAACAATCCGTTGAAGCTGCTCGACAAATCTGGAGCCATCAGCATCATTCATGAGAGAATTTCATTATCTTGGAGAATGTATCTCTATTGAAAACGGCGACTCAGACGTCACAAGTGAACTGAGGGAGGACCCTAGCACGATTCTGCAAATGCATTGTCTCATTTGCATAGAACATCCCTCGTCTCGTTCGCCCTCTTATTCTTCTCGGGGCGTTTGAGGCTTCCTGAACGCGGCCTTTAAAGGGGACGTTTTGATCTCTTGGTTCAGTATAAGGGTAGACAATCCTACGTGTCTCCGTAAAGTGCTCGTTTTTTTGTGGTTTTGTTTCCACTTCAGGTGGTACATTTTCTCTCTCTCTCTCTCTCTCTATTGTGTGTGTATATATATATATATATATATATATATATATATATATATATATATATATATATATATATATATATATATATATAGTCAGAGGGCAGTCCGGGGTGTAAGATTTTACTTTGAGAAGACTGGGAAACTGGCACTACTTTAAAAAAAGATCCTTTTTTGGAAACGACAACTTACTAAGGGTGGCCCGCCACTATTGAACAGAATATTGGAATTTATGTACCTTAAGCAAATTTCCTTATATTACTCTCAAAAAAGGATTGAAGGTAAACCTAATATGTCCACTTACAAGTATGATTCACTAAGGTAATCTGAAGAATAAAAATCACAGGAGCTCTCACTGGCTCCATGGCACTGAATCACTACTGAACATGATGTACAATATCAAGAACAAATGTACAACTGGTCTACAAGCAAATCACTAAATTAAGGGATTAAGCATGACGCATGGATGCAAGAATCGAACTCCTAATAATAATAGGGAACAAAACACAATAGGTGGAGCGCTGTAAGCAAGGATTGCTCCCACTGAGATCTCAGGAATACTATCCCAAGAATGAAACTGGCAGTCAGTGTTGAGTGGCTCTGTTGAACTACAGAAGGCGGCACACGACGGGGGAATTCTACACACGAATCTGCAAAGTGGATGAATTTGTAACACAAGTACTAACAACTGGAAAGCTTACGTTACTGGTCAATGCTTAAATGAAACTATGCAAAACACGATATATATCAAATGTTAAATGAAACAGTAATATGATGAAATAACTGCAAGCGGGACCAACACAGATGTAATAACACTTCCACAGTCAAATGTCACTGGAATCTCTGAAGGAGACGGGTAATGGGATCATGGGAATAGGAGAACAGATTTGAGCAAGGAATGAGTGCAAGGAATAGTAAATGATGGCCTACAAATCAACTTCCAATTCTAATTACCTTTGTCCGTGGACGAGACATGCGCTGGTTTGAGCCAGGGCAATAGCGGAAGGACTTCGTCCATTGCAATTCTTCTCCAGAGAACAAATAGGAGAGTGCTCCTCATCAGGCAACGCTCAGGTACTTCAGAGGTAATGTATATATATATATATAAATATATATATATATATATAATATAATATATATATATCTATATATATATATGTATATATATATATATATATATATGATATATATATATATATATATTTATAATTTTTTTAAAATTATATTATATATAATATATCAGCAAGCAACATACCCACGTGTTTGTGTATATCCGTATAACTTGCATTTCTTGGATATCTTGAAGTTAAAAAAAATAACAATAGCAGAGAAATTTTTTTCTCCGGTTGTCCTTTGAAAGGTGGTATCTTGAAAGAAACGGGATAATCGGGAAATTACTAGTGATTAGTGCTTTTGGTTACAGAATAATAAATAATTAAATAACGGAAAAATTTAAATATAGTTAAGAACCTTTTTCTTTGTTCTGTCATTGTTTTCTGTTCAGTCGAAATCGAATAGATATGTTGGTATATGAAAGTGGTCGAGGATTAGATGCTTTCGACTTTTTAAAACTTCTCAAAAGTGACGGTAAAAATCGATGCAGAATTTTCCAGTGATTGTATTAGAACTTTAACCCTGCATTCACCGGCATTGCTTTCCGTAGCGTTTCGTTCCATTTGCTTCTTCAGTTACAAGTAGCCGAGTTAGATTTCTACAGCTTAAGTATGATCGATAGATGAGTGAGAGATCGTCATTGGAAACGATTCCGCGGGATAACTGGAAACAGATTGATTCTCTTTTCACCCGGAAAGAAACTAAGTTCTGGGAAGGGAACGGAAGGTTAAGGCGAAAGATTAAAAAGGGGGACGAAGATGTAGAATGAGGTAGAGGGAAGGTGGGATGTTTTTTGAAGAGGCCTCCTCTGATAATTTAGTAATGCTAATTCAGTGATAGGAATGTCTGAAGGTAACGTTTAGTTCCTAATCCCTATGATTTTTTTTCCTGAGAAGTGTGCTTTTTCAGTTGTTATTCTAGAGGAAGTCTATCAACCAGATTGTTAACCTCTAAGGATTGATAATATTCATCATGATGAATATACACGTAGTCTTAGATATAATTTTAGTTCAGTTTTCTATTACAAAGAAACATCATCTTTGAAGATTCGATTTAAGAGTCGGCGTGAACAAAGTGGTTCAAGGGCGAAAGAGCATATTGTTTCTATACAATATATTGAGAACTTTTTTTTATTTTGAGGAAGTCTTGTACTAGATTCTAGGGTGTCATGACCCCTGTTGGGCCAGGGTGCAAGTTCTTTTGCACAAGAATAGAGAGGACAGTGATCTTACCAAGTATCCAGATAAATTCAGTCAGCGGACACAAAAACACACAGGAAAACTCAACAATATTTATTAACAAACAAAAGCAAAAGAATATAAAGTCAGCCTTGTGACTATACAGGACACAACTTAGTCCTTACTACTCCCGTAGGAGTTCCTAATTACTAACACTAAACCCTAGAACAGAAAATATTGAGAGATAAACTGCATAAATTAGTAAAATGGGCCCAACACCAACATAAATATAAACCAATACCTATAACTAATCAGAGAGGAAAGAAGTAAGAGACCAACAGGGGGGAAACTTAATTCTCCTACCTACAATCATAAACTAAATCTTAAATATATCAAGCATCAAACATCTTAAAAGATAATATACACAAGAAATATGGAAAATTACAACATCACTCGTGACAAGATATACACGGACTGGCACACACACACACACACAACACACACACACATACATACTATATAATATATATATATATATATATATATATATATATCTATATCTATATCTATATATATATATATATATATATAAAGCGGCAATACGCAATGCCAACAGTCTTGAAGGACTCACTATAAGAGAGTAACAAACAAAAAGAATACTCTTCTCACACTAAAAGGATGAATGGATGCCCAAACGATCCAGGCTAAACATTTGCCTTGAAGGCCGAAATACCGAGGAGCCGTGATCTCTTACATCCACTGGGACAATGCCACGTACCAGGCCAATATTCCGCTATCTGAAGGGCGTGCAGCTACACAGGTCACCAATACCATGGGGAAGGAGTCTTTCGTGCTCCCAACCAAAAACACAAGGGAAATTCCCTACCTGGTAGCAACCGCCCTACTTGCATCTTCACGGGCCTCAATGCCCCCACCGCTGCAGCTCAGAAGGACGTCGTAGGCAAACACAGTGATGTCCCTCCCACGTCCACTCTGTCGGGATCCAGCGCCGATATCAGAGCCCGCAGGACAGTACACACAGTAAGGGGGAAAGTCACCGCAGATGGCAGAAATGCCCCTGCGCCTTCAATACTGACGACGACAAATCCTTCGAAGGACGATTAAGGAAAATATGCCAGCTGCACAACCATGCTGGGAGAATAGCGAGCCCGAACTGTTCACGGGAAAAGTTGTGCTCCTCCAATATCCTCACTGGTGTCCTTTTCACCAACCACTCGAAAGATAAACAAAACAAAAAAAACTAGCATTAATAAGATACTCACAAACATTTAACAAGCGGGGAGGAGGTTTAACAAGCAGTTCGCTTGACGCTCAGCCGAGACCAAAGTAAAGCTTAAAACTAAAGCCTTAAAAACTAATTTCCTTACGCTAAATTTTATATACAACAAACTATAACAAAAGCAGTAACAAGGCTGAGATAAAAATAAAGCAAAAACAATGCCAATTACGTTAATACATGATATAGGGCAAAGTAGAAAAGTTGCAGTTAATTCATTTTCTTATTACCCAAAATGATGAAGGCACCCGTTTGCTTACATGCATGAATACATGCGTTATCTTCTACGACCATGCAGAATCGCATGCTCATGCAAGCTCTTGGCTTTTTGGAGGATCTGGCTAAAGGTTCTTTTGTTCAGATTCCTTACCTACTGCCTTTATTTTCTAATTAGAACTTCATCTGATAATTCTGTATTATTCTGTGCCTGTCATAATCAATAATCGTTGGCTATTCTCTACAGGTCTCTTTGACCTCGTGTTGCTCCCCAAAAACTCTTTCAATTGGCCGTTAAAGTTATGTATATCTTAGTTTTACCAGACCACTGAGCTGATTAACAGCTCTCCTAGAGATGACCCGAAAGATTAGATAATCCGAACCACAATGTATCGAGAAATTAATTTCTATCACCAGAAATAAATTCCTCTGGTTCCGCGTTGGCCGAGCCGAGAATCGAACTTCGGACCACCGGAATGGTAGCCGAGCGCGAAATGCAGTCGGCCAACGTGGAACTTCAATTGGCCGTGCATTGTGTTGATTTACCATTACAGGATTTGTGTTGTTTGAGCGCTCTCACGTTGCACCTACTCTCCACATTTTCACTATACTCTTCTTGATGTTTACATTTTCCTAAAAACTGTTCCTACTCTTCTCAGGATCATCCTGTCTGAAGATCTGGACTACTGACATGAAATACTTCGCAGATTTGTATAAGATAGGGATTTTTACCCTTGAACATAACTTTCCACCAGGAGTTGGACAATTTGCCATCTATGCTGGTAGTGAATTTTCTTATTTGAGACACTTCCATTACAGTGGTCTATTGAAGTCTTCCATCATATCTCAACTGGCTCCTGTTTTTCCGAAATTTTCACCTTCCATACCATATAGCCTACCATTACCTCTTCCTAAACAATCGGGAAGATTGCAGACACTCGGGACAAATAGAGTATGTAAGCGATTTATGTGTCTCCTTCTGCAACAAAATTTGATATATTACAATTTATTTCTTGTTCCCATGATTTATTAATATTAGACCATGCTGGTTTTACTTCAGTGAATGCTATTGCTAGTTGAGCTGAAGGTAATTTAGATAACAACACAAGCGGAAGAGACTGTCAAAAACTAGGACACGCAGTGATATTATTTACAGTGTAAAAACATTGTTTTTACAGCCATAAATTCGAATACAAGTTTATATTTGTAAACTTCTTATTACTTTCGGAATACTGAATCTGGAAATGTTTCAATAATTTAACCTTCTTTCATACGCTAGAACTTAAAACGAACATTCAATTCACAGATATTTCTTTTAAAACTGTTTTTTTCTTTCTTATTTTGCAGACCCTGTAAGTCTCACTGTAAACCTTCTATGGCTTGTGTCCTTCAGTGATAATACAAACTCCACTGTTTTCTTCTACGTCTAAAGAGCAAAATTGCCAATAGGTAACAATTGAGAAGCTTCCATTTCCTTCATGTAAGAGAAAAATGATGAATGACAATGAATTTCGTCTCGTGGTTGTAACAAAGAGGAAAAAAAAGAGGAGGAAGAGCCAGCAAAGATGAAATAAACTTTGAGCAAACTCTCTATTGTCTCAGCATAGAAAATAAACCTCTAATCTTTTATGAAAAGTTTATTCATATAGGAACGATGCGTCTTTTGTTTTCACTCGTGATTCGAGCTCTTTTTAAGGTAAACTTTCCTTTATTGGAAGTTTCAGATTCCTTCCCGTAGACATAATCATTCATATTCACTAACCCAGAAGTAGCTGTGAAAGATTTTATTTTCTGTTTGTTGTCATCTCTTATCCTTTCCTGCTCTTCATTCTTGAAATGTCCTCGGCAACCAATAATTATATTCTTAAGAGGTTGCTGGAATTACTAGTCATTTTATTTTAGAAGTGGGCTGGTTTGAGACGTTTTAAATCCTTCTAAGATATTCTCGTAGATATGACTTAAAGCAAAGGGCTTAACGCTCACTTACTTGAGGAAATTCGTTAATCTTTCGAGGGAACCATCTTCTCCCTCCTCAGAACAAGACAGTTGGTTTCAGAGTAGGAAGAGAGATGGTCCCATTGAAGCTTAACAAATTTCATTTCTGTGCTTGAAGGGTTTTCTTCCGTAGAGGGGCGGGTGTTGTGGGGGGGTGGCGGGGGGGGGGAATGGGGGTGGGGGGGGGGGGGTGGCGGTTGGCCGGGTCATCGCTATCAGTCCATCTCGCAGGGTGCACTGTATGCATTAATAAAGGTAGTTTGCAGCGTCCCCTCGGACCCTGGCTGCTCCCCCTTTCATTCCTTTTGCTGTACCTCTATTCATAATTATCTTTCCTCCGTCTTGCTACCTACCTCTCCTAACAATTATTTCATAGAGAAACTGCGAAGTTTTCCTTCTGTTATTTCATTTATGGGGTTTCCTCAGTCTTGGATGCAGAGAAAATATGTATTTTTTTGTATATATGTATGCATGTACTATCTCTTCTTGATCACGCAAATTTGTATAGATATTAGTTTGAATTTTAGTGTCAGGAAAGTTGACTGTAGACCTGTGCTTCTTCCTAACCCATCAGAGTATTTATATATATTTAAATTTGTGTGGAAGGGTCTACTAACTCTTGAAAGGCAACTTAAAAGTCTTTCTTTAAATATGGAATAGAAATGTTACAGAACTGTAGAAGAAACACTGGTGGTGTATCATAGAGAATCAGTTAGTCTTACGTGGGAAGTACAACTATCTAACCGGGAGAAATGACACGTTAATTGAGATAACGAGATAAATTTATACTTTGGGATGCTAATTATTCCAAGCAGTGTTTTATGCAGTTCCTGCCCACTATGAAAGAATTTGAATTTTGTTACGAGTAATTAGCCAAGGTAGTTCATCATGCATGCGTCAGATCTAATTTTTGCAACGAGCGGAAAATACCCTTATTCATTACTGTCATCTGGGCCAGATTCATTTCATTCGTAGATGTTTCATTTTCATCGTCCTCTGACGGAATGCCAAGTGATGAACCCGTTTCACGCTTGCTAATGTGTCCCTGAACATCACTGACCCAGATAAGGTCACTCACTCTCTCTCTCTCCTGAAGAGAGAGACAGCAGTCTCTGAAATATAGTACTTTCTATATTTCTATATTTTGGCTTTTTTATATGCTCCTTTCATTATTATTATTATTATTATTATTATTTTATTATTTTTTTTTTGCTCTATCACAGTCCTCCAATTCGACTGGGTGGTATTTATAGTGTGGGGTTCCGGGTTGCATCCTGCCTCCTTAGGAGTCCATCACTTTTCTTACTATGTGTGCCGTTTCTAGGATCACACTCTTCTGCATGAGTCCTTGAGCTACTTCAGCCTCTAGTTTTTCTAGATTCCTTTTCAGGGATCTGGGGATTCCTATGATTATGGGTACGATTTCCACTGGCATATCCCATATCCTTCTTATTTCTATTTTCAGATCTTGATACTTATCCATTTTTTCCCTCTCTCTCTCAACTCTGGTGTCCCATGGTATTGCGACATCAATGAGTGATACTTTCTTCTTGACTTTGTCAATCAACGTCACGTCTGGTCTGTTTGCACGTATCACCCTATCCGTTCTGATACCATAGTCCCAGAGGATCTATGCGTGATCGTTTTCTATCACTCCCTCAGGTTGGTGCTCTTACCACTTATTACTGCAAGATAGCTGATGTTTCTAGCACAGGCTCCAGTGGAGGGCTTTTGCCACTGAATCATGCCTCTTTTTGTACTGGTTCTGTGCAAGTGCCGGACATTCGCTTGCTATGTGGTTTATGGTTTCATTTTTCGTATTGCACTTCCTACATATGGGAGAGATGTTATTTCCGTCTATCGTTCTTTGAACATATCTGGTTCTTAGGGCCTGATCTTGTGCCGCTGTTATCATTCCTTCAGGAGCTGGTCTTTTGTGCCCCTACACTTCCCTCTGCAGCCTTTCTGTTGGTGGGGGATGGTGTTTGTCTCCTCTAGGTAGTTGTATAGCCTTTCACTGATGATACCCGTTAGTAACTTCCACATTATTGGTAGGCAGGTGATAGGCCTGTAGTTACTGGCTATATTTCCCTTACTCTTGTCTTTTTGTACTAAGGATGTTCTTCCTGTGGTCATCCATTTGGGTGCATGGTGATTTGAGATACAATGCTGGAGTTGTTCTGCTATTCGTGGGTGTAGGGCCTTGAAGTTTTTGAGCCAGTATCAATGGACTTCATCGGGACCTGGGGCTTTCCAGTTTGGCATTTTCTTTAGTTGGTGTCTGACTGTGTCTGTCGTGATCTTTGTGAATCTTTGTTTTATTCTCCCTGTTTCTTCTTCCTTGACTTCCTGGAGCCATGTTGCATGTTTGTTGTGTGATACCGGATTGCTCCATATGTCATTAGGTCCGTTAAGCGGTCTTTAGTATTGAACAAAGATGCAATCTTCAGAGGATTCTTTGGAATTAGATTAATTTTAACTGCTACATAATATCTTGAAATAATCTGCGAAACCTTTTTGTTAAAACTTTTATCATGCAGAAATGGAACACTGGGATAGATTTGAAGTTTGGGAACGGTTGGAATTTTGTGCTTTGGCATGAAGTGGTTGTTTAAAATTTTCCGCATACTGTAAAAATAGGTTAGATGGAAAAAAGTTGTTTTCACCAACAAAAAGTTTCGCAGATTATTTCAAGATATTATGGAGCAGTTAAAATTAATCTAATTCCAAAGAATCCTCTGAAGATTGGATCTTTATTCACTACTAAAGACCGTTTACGCGACCTTATGACGTCTGGGGTGATATACAAATACGATTGTCCTTGGTGTTCTCGAGGAACTTGCGTGAGTTGCACCCTAAGACTTCTCAAGGTAAGCGCCGACTCTCACAGAGGCGTTAGCTATCGAACGGGCAATAAATTGAGTAATCCCGAAATTTCGAATATAAGAGAGCATACCAAAAAATATGGTAGTAACATTGAATACTATCAATTTAAAATCATAACAAGGGCCTCTCCCGAGGTAGCACTATCTATTCCCAGCTTGGAACCCCCATGCGATGACAATGAAATGGTTTCAATGTAAAAGAACTCAAGCCATTGATGAGTTCTCGTGCTAAATTTCTCTAAGAAAATTTGATGTTCCTCTGCATATCATAAATATTGAAAAGCTATTTTAAGTCACTCATATATTATGTCCAGTTTCATCAGCAGTTTTGTCTTTTTGTGAAAACTTATAACAATCGAGGTGCATAAGGAATAATTTCTTCTCCCCTCTCTCTGCAGTACCAGTAAATTCAAGTAGTACAGTCTGTTTCACTTCCGAATGACTGACTTGTGGGAGCATTCCAGTACGAAGGGATCCAGACCTTGTGCGGATTTATTTTCCTTATTTCGTATCCTTTGTTTCTAGAATTCCTTGAAAAACGAAATAAAAGGCAACAATGTACTAAATTAGCGGCATTGCTGGAAACTTCGACCTTCCATTCGGCTTTATTTACCAGAAACAGGAACATTTAATTAGTGAAAAGGAACTCTGTCCTTCTGTTGGAACGAGAAGGAAAAGGGGATGTTTGGTTAACGTCGACAAAAGAGGAAAAGACAACACAGATACTAGACCTAGACAAGGGCCTTGTTTTCTTGACAAGTCGAAGATATCTGTCATTCTTGGTCATAGGTATATGAACCAGATTATTTTGAGGAAGACTGACGTTTTGATCATTGAAGTCGTTGTGGTTTTTCCCTAATCTGTATTTTTCAATGTAGGTGATCACCTTCACTATCTGCTCTAGTTTTAGAAGCCCACAGATTGGTTTTTGATGCAAAATTTTTATTTTCTGATGGACGAGAACTTTTGTGATCGTTTTTCTATATTTTCTTGACGGGTCCTTAGCCAGTCTTCATTATCGACTTGACTATTTTTAGGGTTATCTTATTGTAGTAATTTCATTTCCCAGTCGCTGAGTATTCAAAATAAAGCATTTGAACTTCTTACCATTTCCTTGCCATTTCTTCTTGGCATTTCCTTGAAATTTTACCAAGTTCTTTCAGCCTCATTATGTGGACCTAGATAAAATATATACCTGTTTCTGTTGAACTCCATTCGTTGAATCTTTGGTATCCTCAAATGTTGGGCATGTGAATTAGATTGTGCATTTGTGCTGCTCTTGATTAAATCAAAATAATTAAAACTGTATATGTCTAATCAGAGTATTACCAACGAGGAAAAGTTTATGGTAAAATATAGACGAAATTATTTGTGCGAATTAAAACTTTAATCGTGGAGATTCGTTTGAAGTGAACAGTTTGGGGCTCATTGATGGAAGAGATGTTTGTCAACTCAAATTAAAATTCATATTGAGAGTAGTACAAAAATGTTTTATTATAATTTTTCTAATAACTTGTTTTACGATCACTTTCCATCAGATATTCAAAGTTTAACATTACTTAGAAAGTCAAAGAACCATAAATATACTTAATAGACATGTCATGCCCAAGTCAGTGATGAAATTTGATATCTTCCTCGAATAAGGACGGCATGACCGACACCATTGCATTTCTTTGTACAGCGGGATGTGTTTTTTTCGTTAATTAATGAGCCAGAAAGCATCGATTGTTTCTTTTTTTAAGATAGCACAGGTTGTAAAACGGCTGTGTTTGGTCAAGTGGTAACTTAGGAGAGTTCAGTTTTCGCCCTTGGCTCTTTTGCCAGAGAGAGAGAGAGAGAGAGAGAGAGAGAGAGAGAGAGAGAGAGAGAGAGAGAGAGAGAGACTTGTTTGCGAAGGCAAAGAATATTTCGGCGATTATACATTAACTGCAGCTATTGCATTTACCATTTGTGTAGTAATTTCTTCTTGTAATTTATTTTATAAATAGTTCGGAATACGGACATAAGCTATAGTCACTTTAAATACCTGTTTTTGTGCTGAAAAGTTCTTAGTTACTCAACAGTAATGAAAGAATAGAAATGTATTGAACTCCTAAGCGTCTTCAGACGGTTGCAGAGAAGTAATACTGTTATATATGTTTATAAATTATTGCATGGATACTAATAGTTTCAATACTTTTCCTCTGATTTTTTATTCGTTGTACGTACTGAATGGGACGAGCATTGACGCAATATCGGGCGTTTGTTTTAGTTCATTCGAATTATTTTTGACTGTCAGTTTTGGACGCAGAAAGTCAACTGTACTCTCAACTTCTTGAGTCTTGAAGTGTTTGGATTCTATCTTACATGCTTTAAATAGTGCAATTTCTAGAAGCGTGAGAATGGTTTGCTGTTTAATGTATCTCATTCTTTTCACATAGAATTTTAGTTGGCATTTTTAAAATTTATTTTTAACTCTTTGAGACTTGTCAGAATAGCACAAAGCAGCAGCTTCATCGCTGAAGACCAGCGGCCAGACAAGATTTCTTAGCTTTCCGAGGCTCGTTTTTAGTCTATTTTTCTTCTTTGGAATTGATAAATTTACCAAGACTACATGATTTGTTTATCATTTCAGACTCATTTACATTAAAGTATGAAATATAAAACGATTTATATTTGTTTTAATTACATTAGCTAAGACATTTTTAACGTTACAAATTCCCATTTTTTTAAAACTTGGTTACCTTAGTACTAGGAGTTAGAACAGAAAAATATCAAGAGTTTTTTCAGCATTCATTATTTTTTGAGTTTCGTCACATTTTCTCAAAGAGGAAATTACCGCACTCCAGTTTTCTCAGGACCTGCTATGATTTACCAGTGAGCAAATGATATTTTTGGCAGCTGTATCAAATATATATCTACATCATTCCAAAGAAGTTTTCAGTGTTATGATTTTGTACTTGATATGCTGTGGCTTATTACAAAAATGCATTAGATTCTTTTATCATTTCCAGACTGCAGTATTTTCTTCTTGAACACAATAATGGATATCTATTACATATGCATGCTTACCTGAAATATACTATATACTGCTTGATTCAGTTTTATACTTCTATTCATCATTTGTTCTCACTGTGGCCGGTCAATTTGGAGATATTAAACCCTCGGTACAGACTCTTAGATAAAAAACCAAAAACTAATATCAAGTCTCTCATTCTACTGTTTCACTCGCACCCGTCTCTCTCTCTCTCTCTCTCTCTCTCTCTCTCTCTCTCTCTCTCTCTCTCTCTCTCTATCTCTCTCTCTCTCTCTCTCTCTCTCTCTCTCTCTCTCTCTCTCTCTCTCTCTCTCTCTAAAACTAAAGTAGGAAGTATAGGAAGCCCATGTGTATCAAAACTAAAGTTTATTATTAATCACAAGACAGAAGACCCTTCATTGAACCATTCCCTCCTAAGGGCACTATTAAGCAAACTCACATGACACAAGTCTCAAAAACTCAAATGTATAAGTCCGTAACATTATCAAAGTACCCTGTGTACTTGTGATCTCTCACTGATACATCTAGAGACACAAAGAAAAAAAAAACATATATTTTTTCAAATATGCACAGGGAATGATAATTATGGGATTTTCCCACATGACCCATAAAACAAAATATAAAGGAATAAAACTGCAGCAAAAATGTAAAAGAATCAAAATGTAGCAAAAAAATAAATGACCCAATGCACACATCATCTAAACAATATAAAAGATCACTGTGAAATGCATATGCTGTGAGAAGTACAAAGTTCAAATGGGCTCTGTAAATAATGTTTTTTGTACTCACCTTACTGGCAATCGACAGGAGTCGGATTCCGAGACCTCCTCTGGGAAGATAGTGTCCCTTAAGAATAATGATAATTGTTTCAGAAATCAAAATCTATCTTTCACTCTTTCCTCCCATCAAACCAACTTACGTACATACTTCCCACATAGAGCACGCCCATAATTAACTTCCGTTGGGGGAAGCTTCTGTGACATTTCTCAGGGTCAATTCAATGAGAAGCTAAGTCAGCAAGATGTTATCAGCACATGCTTTTCTTTGTCTTCGTACTCTAAGAGCGGATTGCGCAACCACTGACAAACGTCTTTGTGAGCCCTGACACCTTCGATCTCCTTCCGCTCACAAGATCCCAGATGTAAGAATAATTTATGAATTCTACTGATTTCAAAAGGCAATATATATATGTATATATATATATATATATATATATATATATATATATATATATATATATATATATATATAATATCATACAAATTGCCTTTTAAAATCAGTAGAATTCATAAATTATTCTTACATCTGGGATCTTGTGAGCGGAAGGAGATCGAAGGTGTCGGGTCATATATATATATATATATATATATATATATATATATATATATATATATATATATATATATATATATATATATATATATATATGTAAGACATAGGGTTTTGATTAATAATATATTGTTCGTGCATTCTCTGTAACCTATGGAATGTGGAGGACAGAGCAGAGTAACGACCTGAGGGTAGCTGATCAATGAGTTCTAGGGGATGGCGTGAGATAAAAGTGCTTAATTCAGGAAGTCAATGTACGACAGTTTATGAACTCTTCCCAAAGTGCCTTTGTGAAACTAGATGCAGCTAGAACCGCGAGGTGCTAGCGAACTGTGTGTTCGTATGTGCGTGTGCGCCTCTTCTATTCATAATGTATCACTAGACAAGTCTATGGGAAGACTTGCACAGACATTCGGAGGAGGAAGGCGAAGCCATGATGGCAGATGCCAAAGTGTTTTTATTTATCAGTGAGTGATATTCCGGTTGGGAATGGGTAAGTGTTACCTTTACTTTAGCCAAAGGGATGGCTTGTTTGATATCTTGTAAGATGTTCCATTTTATTAACTTTGTCTTTAAACTTGTGTGTGTACTTACCGGGATGTGTTCTGTATCTTTGGCAGACGGTTCTGGAAATACCGGGGAACTAAAGAGTTACCGGAGAGGTGTGGACTTTTGGGTGACTTGACAATGTTAGTCTGTAAGACTGGATTACTTA
Organism: Macrobrachium nipponense; assembly: GCF_015104395.2. Classification (NCBI taxonomy): domain Eukaryota; kingdom Metazoa; phylum Arthropoda; class Malacostraca; order Decapoda; family Palaemonidae; genus Macrobrachium; species Macrobrachium nipponense. The sequence goes on along the minus strand of NC_087211.1, from coordinate 26,350,668 downwards.
GTTAATTGATTTAGTTATTCTTGTAAATAAACGTTATGTTATGATGCAACTCTCTCATTTTCATTACCTGTTAGAATGGAGAGAGAGAGAGAGAGAGAGAGAGAGAGAGAGAGAGAGAGAGATGGGGGTGATTGCCGGGAGAGAGAGAGAGAGAAAGCCTGTGTATGTAATGGGTGTGGGGGTCTGCCTTCCGTTTCGTGTCCACGCTTACCTTATGAATACTGGAGGGATAATTCCCCCATGTTATAGTGGTGGCAGACGGTTAAAGAGGGGATATAAAAGGTTTTCTTGCTTTTCTATGCCTAGGAACGCCAATGAAGAGATGGGTGGCCAGTTAGAAGGGGTCGTGACTTAGCGATAGTTTTCGAACGACAAAGCTTTGTGGGATTGTGGAAAATCGTTAAACTGTTAGTTTTCAGTTACTTAGTGAGAAAAAATGAGAAAATATCTGTCTGTTAACTGTGCTAAAGGGAGGGAAGGATTTTTATGGGACTCAGCATTTTTCCAGGGAGTCAGCCAGAAGCAGTGAGCGCACCCAGTGTGACTTTTGCTTGTGCAATGACGAGAGTGTTCCGAGATACCCGTGCGGGTGTTGAGTTTAATACATATATCACTGCCGCGTTTTACGAAGAATTTCGAGTTCCTTTTGTTCCCATTATGGGGTGGTGAGTGTTAAACTATTGTTTTAAAGGAGTGGGTTTTTGTTTAAATATTTCAGGGTTATGGGATTGGTTCAAGAGGTCAACAATTTTTCTTGTCTTTGCCCCATAGTGATGTGTTTTCTTTATTTGCACGTGTTTATAATAGACGTATGCATTCGTCTTTGTTTAAAACATAGGAGTGTATTTTTCTATGCATGGGAACTGTGCTTAGATAAGCATATTTGGCTTAGTGACACAGAGCGGCCACAATTTTATGGGCTCAGCACATTTCTGCTAACCAGCGCAGGGAGGCATTGCATGGCGGGATATTGCAAGGGGAGTATGGCCTGCCTCGGGGGATAGTAGCATGGAAGGTACCACTAGCCTCACTCGAGAGATAGTGCAGGGATGGGGGATACTACTGGTATGCCTCGGGCTGTTCTGCCGCTCGACTGAGGGGTTGTTCTCACGGGGGGGGGAGAAATTTTTTTTTCTCAGTGTGGGTGAACTCCCCCTTTTCCTTTTTTTTCTTTGTGTTGGGGATGGGTCTGGCCTTGACATTGAATGCTAAGATATCAGCTGATTGATTAGTTGATGAAGTGAAATGCCCGTAGAGTCTTTTTTTTAGAAAAGAGATTTTTTTTTTCTCTCTTGGACGAAGAGAAAAGGAAATGAAAAGAGATTTTTCTTTTCCGAAAATGAGGGGAAAAGTAGTTAACATGCACGGGATGTGTTATATGTTTCTTTGTGCCTTGAAAGACACAAATATAAGGGGGATACACAGATTATTTTTTTTTATTGTGTTGGAGAGATTACTTTGAAATCCCGATGATTGGTGTTGTATCTGTGTTGTGTGGCAATGGTGTTATGTCATGGTGTTGCATGCTGGAGAAATTGTATGTCATAGGATTCAGCAATACTGTGTATGCTATTTGAATTTCACCCTTACTTGAGATTTTTGCAAGAGAATTATTGCTATGAAGAGTTATTATTATTATTAATAATTATTGTACTTGAGATGTGTTACGGGAGGTTTGCTTAAGTATAATTATCATTACGGGAGAATTGTTTTACGAGAGATTTGAGATATTTCATGGGAGATTAGTTGATAATTATTACAGATAATTATTCAAGGAGAATTATTACAATGAATTAATGGGAGCAGTCTAGTGTTAATTATTTGTTGAGTTTTTGTAATTTTGGAGAATGTTTTCAGTGATTCACGGGGATGAGTTTTGCTGAATCTTGATGAATCTGACTGAATCTTGGTGAATTGTGTGGAATTTTGCTGAACTTTTGCTGATTTTTTGGAGAATGGACAAGCATTAACATTGGTGATAATTTTTGTACTGATACTGATGATTTTGATGATAGCAATTTTTTTGGTGATTTTGTGATAATGATATTTCTGATACTGATTTTTTTTATACTAATACGTGGGCGTTTTAATGCTGTCAAGGGAGGTGAAATCTTTTGTGATTATGGGAGGAACTAACAACACATTGTTTTAGTTTTTTTTTCTTTTTTTTATGAGTTCAGCAGATAATTGCTTGACATCTAGTGAGTTACGGGAGATAGTTAATGGTGCCGATGATTTTTCTTTTCTCCTTTTTTGGAAATTAGCCATCGCTGACACAAGTTATTTTTACCAAGGGTGAATTTGAGTTTGTTTTTTCTCTCCAGTTAGTGTGAATATTATCTCAGTTCGTGACTTAGAGTCATTGTTCGGGAACGTGTTCGTGTTTTAGCTATTTGATGCTATAGAGAATGAGTCTTTTGGGAGAAATTTTTGCACGTTTTGAATGCATACGTAATGGCACTACATTTTTTCTCTGGATATTTGTGTTCCAGAAATTGTGAGTTTCTTGCACAATACCTTTGTTGTATTTGTGACGACTTTGTGAGAGATAGGAAACTTGGTTAAGTTTTCTAGTGGCTTATGTCGTAGTGCATATGGAGAAGTCTTGGCTTAGACACTGTGAGTTGGGAGTTCTGTTATAATGACTTGTGGCACATTGGTGATTTTTTCTAGAATTTTCTAGACAGTTTTATTTGCCGAGATTTTGCCCTTTTTTAGCAGTTATGCTAAACGGAGAGAGTTTTTATAGTTTTTACTATAACATTGAGTTATTCTTTGGAGAATTGGAGTTAGAATTGAGATATAATTGAGATATATAATTTTGGAGAGATAATTGGAGGTATATATTATTTTGGAGTTATATTTGAGATATAATATATGGGAGATATATATTTTTGGCCATTTTTGATATTTGCCAATGTGGTATGAGCTATGTTTAGTTCAATTATTTTGCAGCCATCTTTGTTGCAAATGGAGACACATATTTGGAGATTATGGGGCAATATTTGTGAGTGTGTGAGTTAGTTGCCTTGAGTGCACATTTTTTTGGAGATGGGATTTCATTTTTTGATATTCCTTTTTTGGAGATATATTATTTGGAGCCTTGTTTTGTTCCACATGGAGTTATTGGGGAAATAGAGGTAAATATTTTGTATTTGCCGAAATAGAGGTGACTATTCTCTATTCCTGGAGTGGTGTCTTTTTTTTACTTACATGTGGCTATTAGAGAAATAAGAGAATAATATAAGGGGGTTGGTTATTAACCAAATGGAGGAAATATTTTTATAACCGGAGTGGTGTTATTATTGATATGATGTCTCATAATGGAGTTGGTATTAATCTTAGGCGGGTGACCCTTTTTTTTGTGGTTATGGAGTTTTTCTTGAGCAAAGAGAAGATTTCTGTGGTTCTCTTTTTTGGTTTCGTGTCTATTTAGAGGCGAATGGCATTACTGCATTACGAGTTATTTGGAGATGTGTGTGCATTTTTCATGTTCACAAGTGTGTTATTCTTGGAGAAATATAATTTGGGGAAAAGTCATGTTGAGAGAATAAGTCTTCGAGACAAATTTTTGAACACATTAGTCATATCCTGGAGTTAATTCTGTGAAATGTGTCAGTTAGACCTTTTTTTCTTGAGAATCATGAGTTTCCAAACTTATGTGTCTTACTAGACAATTTTTGCGCTGTTGTTTGAACATGCGTCCGCAGGCGATTTTTCTGCTGACAAGCGATGTGATGAGCCGTGTGCTGATTCTTTTCCTCTGATGGTGACAGATCAGAATTTTTGCAATATCTGGAAATGTTGGCTATAGCATTTCACGAAAGCGCATGTGTGAGAGTTTGCTTTCTGGCAAATTCCATAACTTTACATGGAGCATTTCTGGGGATAAACGCGGGAGTTATGCATATTATACATGTATTATGTATTTTGTGATTGGGGAAATCTATTTGTGATTATCTTTTTTTTATTATTTTTCTTCCTTTTCCTATGAGAGATATGATTTGGGGATTGAGCTTAAGTAGCATTTCTTTTTTGGACGGGAGATTTGGTTTTACCGGGAGATGTAATTTTTCAAGGGTTGTTACTTACGTAAATGGGAGTTTGACATTAAGTCTCATTGTGATTAATTATGAGCAGTAAAGGGGTTTTTGCTGTTAAACGTTGGAGATTTTTACTGATTTTGTGGGTTGTTTAGATGTCAGAACTTAAGAGAAAATTTTTTGGGTCTGGGTGTTACGTGATTCTTTTCTTTCTTGAGCTCGTTACGAATTTTTTCTTTTTTTTCTCTTGTGAGCACATTCGAGTTCGAAATGTGAGTGCAGAATTCCATGGAGTTGCTGTGATTTCTGAGTTGTGTGTGTGCTGATGTGCGAGTTTGGAGAATTGAGTTGGAGAACTTGATGTTTTTTTTCTTAGAGAGTTGTGATAATGACTTATGATTTAGTAGTCATATTTAAGGGAGTTAATTGGGAGACGTTCAGTTAGTATTTCTGACTTTTTGAGATCATTGTTTGATAGAAGTAGTAAGTCTGGGTTAATTTTCTTAGATCGACCAGTGACTTGACTGACATACTAACACACACCCAAAGGGAAAAGTCGTTCCCCGACACCAGCAAGACGTCCACCAGCCGTGAAGAGAGATTGCTGCCATGTTGTCCAGGGTGATTACAAGTATTTCCACGTGGGTGATCGAGAGAATTCTACAGCGTGTTTTTTGGGGATCTACAAGAAGCCGTGAGAGTCTTCTACGATGAGGGAGGCATTCCGTCTTCCTACAGTTGCTACAGCCTGCTATAGCCTGTTGCTGTCTGTTCAGCTACTTGCAGACAAGCGAAGAGGGATATTCAAGAATCCTAATGCAGAAAATATGAGAGAAAATGCGTTTTGTGTTATTGGGAGATTAAAGCGTGATAAGACTATTTTATAATGCCAGAGACGTGCAGTTTTACTTGTTTTGTTTTAAGCCGGCCAATGTTTTATATTATATAAGCAATTTTGCTAGGCGGGAGCTAGCATATAGGTGCGAGGCCGAGCAATCTGTAAGACATAGGGTTTTGATTAATAATATATTGTTCGTGCGTTCTCTGTAACCTATGGAATGTGGAGGACAGGGCAGAGTAACGACCTGAGGGTAGCTGATCAATGAGTTCTAGGGGATGGCGTGAGATAAAAGTGCTTAATTCAGGAAGTCAATGTACGACAGTTTATGAACTCTTCCCAAAGTGCCTTTGTGAAACTAGATGCAGCTAGAACCGCGAGGTGCTAGCAAACTGTGTGTTCGTATGTGCGTGTGCGCCTCTTCTATTCATAATGTATCACTAGACAAGTCTATGGGAAGACTTGCACAGACATTCGGAGGAGGAAGGCGAAGCCATGATGGCAGATGCCAAAGTGTTTTTATTTATTCCGGTTGGGAATGGGTAAGTGTTACCTTTACTTTAGCCAAAGGGATGGCTTGTTTGATATCTTGTAAGATGTTCCATTTTATTAACTTTGTCTTTAAACTTGTGTGTGTACTTACCGGGATGTGTTCTGTATCTTTGGCAGACGGTTCTGGAAATACCGGGGAACTAAAGAGTTACCGGAGAGGTGTGGACTTTTGGGTGACTTGACAATGTTAGTCTGTAAGACTGGATTACTTAGTTAATTGATTTAGTTATTCTTGTAAATAAACGTTATGTTATGATGCAACTCTCTCATTTTCATTACCTGTTAGAATGGAGAGAGAGAGAGAGAGAGAGAGAGAGAGAGAGAGAGAGAGAGAGAGAGAGAGAGATGGGGGTGATTGCCGGGAGAGAGAGAGAGAGAGAGCCTGTGTATGTAATGGTGTGGGGTCTGCCTTCCGTGTCGTGTCCACGCTTACCTTATGAATACTGGAGGGATAATTCCCCCATGTTATATATATATATATATATATATATATATATATATATATATATATATATATATATATATATATATATATGTATATATCTTAAAGGCTCAAAGCTCTCAGGAAGACTGTAGGAGGAAATTATAAAAATTGGGATGGATGCGTAGATGTTGTTAGACATAACATCAACACTATGGTTAGTGATTCCGTTAAAATGTCTCCATTTGAAGCATTGTTTGGTTGCCAAGCACTAGGCACATTTTGTCTGCTAACTATACCTCATCATGGAGAAGATACAGTCGAAGCATTAATTTCCACATATATAGATATATATATATATATATATATAGATATTATATATTATATATATATATGATATATATATATACTATATATATATATATATTATATATATATATATAGATATATATATATGTATATATGTATATATGTGTGTGTGTGAGTGACTGTGAAATATTTTCTGTTAAAAAAGAATTCCACCTGTATAAGGAGTTCATAAAAAGGCCAAAATATAAAAAGTAAATGCTATATTTCAGAGACCACCTGTCTCTCTCTTTAGGCAGATGATAAATGAGAAGAGTTACAGAAAAAGCGGTCCATCCAGATGCCACCACTTACGTCACCCCATTTGACAATTTATCTTTGATCATCTTATTTGCTGGTTGGAGGAAGATTTTATCTATAATATTTGAGTCCCACGCTCCTTTTGAGAGATTCTACATGTTTCTTTGTTTAATCAAAGCTGATTCTACCATCTGGCTTTTAAACCAACAATTGCTGCTATAAATTATATGTGACAAATTCCAGTTTATTCTGTGATTATGATTATTTATGTGGTTAAAAGTAGCTGAGCTCTTTTGTCCAGAGATTAATAAAACGTAAACGTCCATTTAGGTATGGACAGCAGAATGTAGATATTTTAACCACATAAATAACATAATCGCAGAATAAATTGGAATTGGTCACATATAATTTATAGCAGCAAGACATTCTGTAGTGAATTAATAATCTTGTAACAATGAATAAGTAACTCTACTTCATTTGGGCAACAAACACACAGTATAAAAAGAATACTACCAGCATGTCATTGGAAACGAAGTATTTAAACTACAGGATATACTTATACTTTGCAATGGGTAAGAAAGTTGGCGTGATAACTAACCGTCCGCTGTGACCCAATATAGCCAAATGCTAGTTGTCTCAAGACGTTATCACAGGAATATCTCAAGTTTCATCCAATTCCGTTCAGTCATTCATAAGATATAGTGTTAACACACACACACACACACACATAAACACGGATGGAAACAGGCTCGTCTAACTACGATGACTGCTGTAATAAACAACCATTCCTTGTTTTATTACATAGTCTGAATACTTTCCATCATATGGAATATATAGTTTTTGTATTCAAGAAAGCTAACTGTAGGGCTGAAGTCTCAAGTTCTCCAGCTAAAAAAAAAACAGAACGAAAACTTTTTAATGCCTAGAATTATTACAATTGTTAGAAAACTTCTAGTTTGGGAAACTCCATTGTCGAATAAACTTACCGGGCAATATGTTTCCAGACAGCCATTGAGGCGTCTCGACCAGTTGCAGAACATTTGGTCACATTTGGAGCTCAGTGACAAGAGTAGAATTTGTCATGAATTATTCCCATGAGGAAACTGCTGAGGTCTCTCTCTCTCTCTCTCTCTCTCTCTCTCTCTCTCTCTCTCCTCTCTCTACCGCCTTTGTGAGTGATTTCCAAGTTTTACTGACGCTTTTCTTTTATTTTGATTCAGCCTTGGAATCAAAATGAACCTGTCTTCTGTGAAAATAATATTGTCCTACCAAAGAAATTTCAAATATATTTAAGGGTGTCGTCATTGTTTGACCTCCTGCAATGTGACCTTTTACTTGCATTTACCAACAGAAGTTTTCTTCTATTTTTTTACTTCCAGGACATCTGTCCACATTAAGGACTGAGACTTTCATTGGAGATTTTCTTTCATGTCTCATCCAGACGACTTTTATTCCAGGAGGCCAGACTATTATTTGCCAGGCCATCAGAATGTTTAGTCTTCAAATGACCTGTTGCATATGCTGAAACAGCCTTTAAAATTCTTTCTGTGACCCTTTTTAGTTTCCTACTCTTGATGAGGAAGTTCTGTTTATAAAGTGCTTAGATTAGTAATGAAGTTGAACTAGTGTCGAAAGCTCTCCATGAAGCTTCCATTCAGTAGAATTCGGCCAAAAAGTTCGTTTTCGTTAATCTTTTTAGGATGTTATAAGGGGTCTGGAATTTGGTTCTTTCCAGCGAACGTTATTATTTTAATTACCTTTTATCGTATTTCTGACATTTCTGGCACCAGTTACAACACAGACATCGTATTCTATTGTCTTTGATATGTAATAAACCATTATCTCCCAGTTTTCTTAGGCACATTTACAGAGTTGTATACGAAGGGTCACCTTTTAGCATCTTTCTCCTCAATTAATTCGTTCAAACTAATCATATTTAGAATTATTTTGATCTGATTATGCGGACATTCTTTTATTGATCATGTTAATTTTTGGCTTGGGTGTTTACGCTTCCAAAATTGCTGCGGTCTATCAAAAATATCTTCTCTGCTGGTTAATTGTTTTGGTGATCTTGAAATTTCTGGATTTCATTCTCCTCTGTATAAAATTCAGAATCTTGGACTGAATTCACATGTTTTAGGTTCTCTTCAAGAATTCCTTACAGGTAGGCAGGAACGAGTTGTTATTGATGGGATCTTTTGCGAACCACGACCTGTTGTGTGTGGAGCTCCACAGGTCAGTGTTCTTGGCCCACTGTTATTTTTAGTGTTTACACGTGATATGGTTGTTGGCCTAGAAAACAAGATCGTTCAGTACGCCGATAATGCTACACTTGTGAGTGTCGTAAAGTCTCCACTTATGAGAAATGAAGCTGCCCATAGTCTTAATGGAGCGGATTTGTTGGGGTATGAGGTTGAACTCCAGTAAAACGAAAACACTGTTGATTAGCAGATCTCGTACAGATTTTCTGTCCCATCCTCCCCTTCAAGTCAATGGGACTCTATTGAATGAGGCTGAAGAGTTAACTATTCTAGATGTAACTCTTCACTCGTATCTTACTTTTAAGAAACATCTGATGAAAGTATCAGCAAATACCGCCCGAAAGATAGGTATTGTTCGTAAGGCCTCAATATTTAAAACAGTGATAAAATCAATGAAACTTGTTTTAGGTTATTTGTCCTTTATTTATAGAGTACTGTTCTCCGGTTTTGGTGTAAGAGTCTGTCAGAGATTTATCTCTTTCAGATAGAGTGGTTCGTGGAGGTAGGTTTATGTTTCCTAATAGTAGCAGTTATGACTTTGGACCATCGACGGATGGTCTCTTGTTAGTCAATTTTTCATAAGTTGTATTTTAACAGATTTTCCATATTCTCAATTGATCACTGATCCCCTCTTTCTGCCGAGAGCAACCAGAGTTGATGAACAGCAGCACCAATGTGCAGTAATTGTGCCTCGCTGTCGAACTTCGCAGTTCCAGAGGTCCTTTATTCCTCCTCACACCGTCGGACTGTGGAAAAGTCTCCTTGAGGATGTCGTACAATTGGAACTTCAAAAATTCAAGCTAAGATGCAAAACATTACTACCTTATTACTGTTCTCCTTGCATTTAAATACATTTTTATCTATTTATCAATTTATTTGATCTTTTTTGATAAGCGAGATCTCTCCCTGTATTTCCCTTTACCTTCTCTTACTTTTTCCTAAAGAACTTCATATTCTCTGGAAGCTTGAATTTCAAGTCAGTGTCTCGTGTGGGATTGTTCCCTATGAACAGGGTTCATTTTCTGATTAGTAATGATAATAATAATTGGATACCTTTATCCACTTGATAGCAATGTTTATTGTTTAAGGTTACAGATATTGCGAGAACGATCATTAGAGTTTGGAATGAGTTCGCTGACAGCGAGCTTTTAGCATTCATTTGCAAAAAAATAGGTTTTATTCAGCTGTTCTTCTGTTATCTCTCTCACGACCTCACACTTCTATTTCCTCTGACATTTTAAAAGTGTGTCAAGATTATTTCCAAGTCTTTGTTGCTTCTTAGTGTTAATATTTTTTTTCCCAATAATATAAGTGACTGAGCTTAGACCGGATATCTTGTCTGCTGGTGATAGTTTCGGTTTTGGTTTCACCTCTTTAGACTTAGTTTGATTATGATTTATTAAATCTAATATTCGTCATAGCTAAATTAAGTTTAGTGAATGTATTAAAAAATGCAAGATACGAAGCGGGTTTTCGTCTTCGTTTAACATTAATCCCGTCCAAACAGTAGCACGTTTAGCACAATATTGGTGCAAGTGCATGCGTTGCTGACATTTCTTTTTCATCGAGGTGATTTCAGCCAAGTAAAACGCAGTAAATTAAAATTTCGCTTTTCCATTGTTGTCTCGTACCAAGAAGACAGTCAAGAGGCCGAAATTCAGCCGAATCAGTGCGGCACCTCAGTGACGATGCGACTCCCGTGGAAGATGACGAAAAGTTGTTTTTTGAGTATATTCTTTTACATTTGGAAGAACAGGCCTTCCTAAGTGAAATCGGGTTAGGAGTAAAATTACGTTAGCCTGAACGTCTAGTGTTTATTCCCGTCGATGGTCAGGTAGGGAATGCTTTTTATCATTAATGAGTATTTCTCCAACTATTGGCCTTTGTCTTAAAAGTATTTTAGCATCTCTGCTGGCATTATCACCTTTTATTTTTCACCAACTCTAGACCCACTTAGTTATTTCTATGGCTGCTTGACGCTGTGGGGTGTAGGTGAGGTGTAGGCTGCGGGAACCGGAAAGACAAAAACTAATGTTTACCCTAAACGTGAAGGGAAAAACACTAATTACTAAATAAGAGGTCGGAAAAAGTATGCTTCATGGCTAAAACGAAAATTAATTCAACGAATGATTACTTTTCGACTGATTCAGTGATCATGCAACACTGGCCATTGTCAAATGGTAATGTGTATTACTATTTTTGTTTGGAAACCTTCCCCACGCAGAGAGAGATTATATTTGGATCCAGCTTAATTTACATCGTAATTGTATTGGTCTGAATTACGGAGTTTAAACGTTTGTAATTCATGGCAAACTCGTACTGAAAACAATAATAGTGTAGTGGACGTAAAGCCAAATGAAAAAAAAAAAGTTGGAAACCATAACGTCGAACAGACACGTTGTTTAAAGTTTATTATGCCGAACGGACATGAAGCTGAAAGGAAATGAAACACGTATACACAGGTTTTGAAAATGAAGCAGCTTCTTAATGGATTTCTTTGTTGAATTTACAATGTGAATACGTCAAAATAAAGTTATCAGATGTTTTTTGAAAGATTTTTGCATATGACACACTGACATGTAAAACAATACATAAATAAAGCGACGTTTTAGCACATTTTTTTTATTGGATACAATGTAATACAGGTGATGATAAAGTTATTGGAAGATTGTTTGAAAATTGTGAGCTAAAACTCGCAGAAATGGGAATCCTTCTTCCTTATCCTAAGAACTGCAAATATCATTTATGCTGTCGTGATTTGTCAGTCCATTAAAATTTGATTGAATCCCGCCATTTCTAATATCCTTAGTATTTTGTTGATTGTAGGATGAGTTACATTGTCTCTTTTTAAAAGCGTGATGCCGACCTTCGAGAGAATTGTTTGTTCCCCCCGGAAAATGAATTCTCAGAAACTCGAGTGTGGACAGACCATAAAGCAACATAAAATACTGGTCTCCTTCGACGCCCTCTCTGGGTTATTCCGAGCCACGTGCTTTCAAAATATACTAGAAAATCACAATAATCCGTCAGTTTCAGCATTTATGTAATTCACAAATTGGTCACATAACTCGTGCACATCTGTGGATGGGACAAAGGCAAGTGCTTGTAACTCCTTGATGAAAAGGACATTGCCAGATTCAACATACCGTTGTTGCAATATACCAGACTGGATATTTCGCCATAAACATTGGCTAAAATGAAACAACCTCTTATTAATGTATTAGAAAAGTTTGTTTTAACGCTATTTATTGTTGCCCGTTCGAAGTGTATTGAATCTGGATCCTGAACGTCTCTGTTTTGCAAAAATATAAAACTTTCGTCATAAGTTTTATTTTCTTTGTTACTTGCAATGCAATACACCAATGACAAGGTTTTGCTCTAAAAAAATTATATAGCAGGTATAGAATAGCCTACAGTTCTTAATCGAGAAGAAGAACAGAGTCAAATGTGCCATCGCCAAACCAGGTCTGTTTACTACATAGTCATTTCAAATTCTTTTGTTAAAAAAAAGAAAAAATGCTAATAGCGGTAGGAGGTCTCATAGAACCAAAACTTTTCTCGACGTGTTGTTACGTTCAAGTCTTCACTCTCGTTAACATTTCTTTCTCGTCTTACTGTTCGTCCAAGCGTTTCTCTCTTAGGCAGAGAACCAACGTTGTTTAAAGGCAATTTTCTATGACATTGCTGATTACGCAGCTAGTCGCCTCTTCTGTCCGTTCGGCTCCAGTTTTCGTAAAATCCAAAGGTTTTAAAGAACCTTTTTGAGCACCATCCGGAGGGTGGGAATGAATAAGAGCACTGCCTTGTTTGGTATCATTTATTGTTCTGATTCTTGAGCTACACACTTTGTTCCTTACACCTCCAGTAGGTGGTCTCATTACCTTTTTTTTTTTTTTTTTTTTTTTTTCCAACAACGAATGTGTATCCTATTCCATTGGTAGGTTGGGGGAGATCGCCACCGGACTTTTCTAGATTTTTTTTTTTTTTTTTTTTTTTTTTTGCGTAGATTTCTAATCTGGTAGGTAATCGAACGGGTTCCGGGGCGTTTTCGAGATATCAAAGGCCAAAAGTCATGTTTTTACGATATTTACTAAATCTAGAAATTCATACAAATTTTCGTTTCTGATGAATAAACTGCACTATTTCACTGCATAATTTTGTTTTGAAATGGTGATTGCTTAGTGTAAAAAAGCACATGGAATCATATGATTCTTTGCGCGCCAATACCAACATGACGTCATTCCTCTCTATGTGCCCAACTCCTGAAGAATGCCTCGCATGGAAGTTGTCAAGTTCGATTTCATTAATCCATTTTCACCTGACATTGACCCTAATTAATTGTTCAACATTGTCTCCATGAAGCTACTTCCTAAGGACGTAGAAGAAGACCTAATGTCAACATACAAAAAGGGTATTGAACTCTTCATTGCATTCAGTGCCCGTCTTGAATCCAAAAATGATGGAGAAACAAAGCACCTTTTCGATCCAATACAGAAAACACCGTGGAGAAGTTCTCAAAAGACTACAAAAAGATAACACTGAAGTCTCGAGAAGGACAGATTTAGGATATAACAGTACGGAGATATATCTTAGGATTGTAGAGCAAAATCTTGAGAGGAACGTGCGTTCATAAATTTGCATAAAGCTCTAGAATATCCATTCGCTCCAGTACCATTAGCTCCAGCAACTGTCGATGGGACTTGTCGAAAAACACCCAAGTAAAATCATGAAAATCACCCTTAATTCATTGGATTATGACGATGCTACCAACAGTGTGCCAAGCAATGCAGTTTATGTGATTGAGCTTATTGCATACTTGCATTCTTTGGTAAAACTACCTGCTACATTTAGGCTGTGAGCTTGGAGGTTTATTTCTTACATACTTTGTGTTACAAGGTGAATTACTTTGCATGTAACACATACATTAAACAGGGCATCAAACAAACAGAGCAGTTGGCAAAAGGCCAAGCAGAAGAATACATTCTCCAAACACCTGATATTAGAATTCCACCTTTTTAGTCAATTTCTGTCAAACGGTTTCAATAAAGGAAATATGCTAGAACTGATAGAAGAGCAGGTTCTTTGTGTAGAAAATAATAAATAGAAAGACCGAGTTTTCTACTTTACAAGAAGAGAATCAGGCATGAAAATTATGTCAAAATGCTCAGCGGCAGCATTTCTAGGAACTTACCACGTCGAGGCAGATACAAAGATCTGCTACCTTACACTTCACGCTTAATATTAAGTGAAAATGATGGTCATCCAACTGTCTGTGCTGTGTGTTCAATTTCTGGAGATACAGATGTTCCAATAATTTTGTTGGCTAATGAGCATGAAAATCTGAAGATTATCATAGATCAGCGGGGCAGTAAGTATCGGGGTTTCTTGATTTTAATCGGTGTCAACTTATAACTGAACTTCAGAAACGGGCACTACTTGGTCTCCACGCCTTTTCAGGGAAAAATTACATTTCTTCATTTTTCAAGAAAAGAAATAAAAAAATGCTGGACGCTGATAAAAGGTACTGTGAATTTACAAAAAACTGGCAGAATTGGGTATACCAGAACACGTAACTATATAGTGAAATATTTGATGAGCTTCAGAGATGTACTTATGCGATTTATGCACAGCGACGACGCAAGTTTTAATGAAGCCAGAGCCACTATTTTTTGTAACTATTTCCCTAATGACAAGATTGCTGATTTACCCATATTTCCACCTTGTCAGGCAGCCGTATTGTTACATTCATCACGTAGCAATCATGTGGCGTCTGGCTCACAAGTCCATCCAATCACTGAATAATCTAGTGAATCATGGATAGACTGAAGATTTATGTATTCATTGGGTTGAAACAGTATACACAGACGATGATGTTGATCTTCGAAGACAGTGATGGAGTTCGGAGTTCGTAGTGCTGAGAAATTGTCCGACTACTCTGATGACAATGGTAATGAAGGAATGTTTGGTTGATATCTTATCTGGAAGACTGTAAGAAATGTGATTTTTTTTTCTTATTAACTCACCTTAACATTCGCATGCAATCATTTGTTGGACCTTTATATGATTATGAATCTATCTCGCATTTTCCATTCAAATAGTTACCTTTAAGATGATAATAGCATGCTTTTTCAAGAATATCTAATCATTTAAGAATAATTTGATGTTTGACCTAGAAATTTTGTATTGAGGTCAATTTTCTGAATCATTTTATTTGGTCTCTTTTTCAATCCTAGATGTCAGAAAACATAAAAAGATGATTAATGAATTGAATCTGTTTTCAATATAGCTACCCTTTTATCAATATACTGAACGTGGCGGTCTTTACCTATATTTGACCTTTGACCTAAACACTCTCGAAAACGGCCCCAAACCTTGCTGATCACCCACCAGACTCGGAATCTACGCAAAAAACTGGTCCAGAATAGTTCCATTAAATTTTGTCCCCCTCCACCATCCCCCCCATCCCCTACCCCTTGGCGGCGATTCCGCCTCCTACCATTAGTCTATCCGTAAAGGAACTTTTCGCCACCAAGCGCTGTTTTAATGAATTCCTTAGGTTAAGTTTTTTTGTACATTTTTAAAAGATTTTAGTTAGTGAAACATCTCTTTCTAACTAAATGGTGAATTGGTAGTTTCTCGAGGACTAACAGTCTCATTTAATCTTGAGTGCCAGATACGTGAATGGATTATTATACTTCGTGAGTGTTTGTTTTTGTGTGTGTGTGCTTTATTTATTTATTTGTTTTATTTATTCATTTATTTATTCTTATTTTTTATTTATTTATTTATTCATTTATTTATTTATTTATTTATTTATTTATTTTGCTTTCCGTTTGGTCTTATGTCCGCTCGGCTGTGTCCTTTCGACGTCATGGGTTCGAGTTTCTGTCCTTCGGCAGAAGTGCTTTGAGCATACAGTCCGAGCTCGTGGCTCACACCAAGGTCAAGAGAGGAATCACACCTTCTGCCGGTTGTTATTGATCCGTTGCTTCACATGTTAACTGGGAGCTTTAAAAAACAAATGCTGATTAGATTGCATTTTTCAAATCGAAACCTCAGTGTTGTCTGCTGACTGAAGGTTTTCTTCCACTGATCAATTTATGTAGATGCTGTAAAAGTATGATGTATGAGATTATTATTATTATTATTATTATTATTATTGTCTATCGCAGTTCTCCAATTCGACTGGGTGGTATTTATAATGTGGGGTTCCGGTTGGCATCCTGCCTCCTTAGGAGTCCATCACTTTTCTTGCTATGTGCGACGTTTCTAGGATCACACTCTTCTGCATGAGTCCTGAAGCTACTTCAGCCTCTAGTTTTTCTAGATTCCTTTTCAGGGATCTTTGATCGTGCCTAGTGCTCCTATGATTATGGGTACGATTTCCACTGGCATATCCCATATCCTTCTTATTTCTATTTTCAGATCTTGATACTTATCCATTTTTTCCCTCTCTCTCTTTTCAACTCTGGTGTCCATGGTATTGCGACATCAATGAGTGATACTTTCTTCTTGACTTTGTCAATCAACGTCACGTCTGGTCTATTTGCACGTATCACCCTATCCGTTCTGATACCATAGTCACAGAGGATCTTTGCCTGATCGTTTTCTAATACTTCCCCAGGTTGGTGCTCTTACCACTTATTACTGCAAGGTAGCTGATGTTTCTTGCACAGGCTCCAGTGGAGGGCTTTTGCCACTGAATCATGCCTCTTTTTGTACTGGTTCTGTGCAAGTGCCGGGCATTCGCTTGCTATGTGGTTTATGGTTTCATTTTTCGTATTGCACTTCCTACATATGGGAGAGATGTTATTTCCGTCTATCGTTCTTTGAACATATCTGGTTCTTAGGGCCTGATCTTGTGCCGCTCTTATCATTGCTTCAGTTTCCTTCTTGAGCTCTCCCCTCAGTAGCCATTGCATGTGTCATCGCTGGCTAGTTCTTTAGTCTGTCTCATGTATTGTCCGTGCATTGGTTTGTTGTGCCAGTCCTCTGTTCTGTCTGTCATTCTCCTGTCTCTGTATATTTCTGGGTCTTCGTCTACTTTTATTAGTCCTTCTTCCCATGCACTCTTTAGCCACTCGTCTTCACTGGTTTTCAGATAGTGCCCCAGTGCTCTGTTCTCGATGTTGACGCAGTCCTCTATACTTAAGGCGCTGTCACACTAGCGAAATTTACGTTGAATTCTGAATATGACGTCGACTTTTCATGTTTTGACGACGACTTTCTGGTGCCGTCGTCACAAATTTTGAAAACGGTACCGATCGAATTCAACCCATCGCTACCGTCGACTTTATGTTTGTTCATATCTCGGAGAGCGCGCATTACAAGTCATCAGATGTAAGATGAGTTCTTGGTACAGTGGACAAGATTGGAAGAACATTTTTGGATCGAATATTGATGTAGTGTGGGGAGACGATGCTTATGGGACCATAAGCATGATAGTTTTATGAAAAAGGGTCTTAAATGAAAAAACATTACCGAGAGATCACCATGCGACTCAAGGAAAACTTTCCTGAACTTGCTGATCTTTATGCAGTAAGATGCATGCTACATCGTGAATATCAGATTTTATATAGCCTAAGTATGCTCCATTGTGTTTTTTGTGCTTCTTTTTGCAATAGCAAATAATATAAACAAAAATCTTTAAAATTTTTGCAGTGTTTCTCTAGCTTAATTTATAATACAGTCTGACTGTGGTTGTGTAAAGAAGGTTACTTTTCACGTCTTTTTAACCAGGACCGAACCCAAAGACTTTTTTTTTTTTAATTCTATGCAGCATCATTAAACACATGCAAGCACGACCCACTAGTTGCTTTGTGTTATAAAGCATAGTTGTTTTATCATTTCGGGAAGTCACAGCTCAGATGGTTTGTTTACCTTTTGACGACGACAGCCACGTTATGAAGAAGAACGTGTGTGACAACCAGAGTACGGAATGACGTCGACTTCTTTGGAAAGTCGACGTAAAACTCAGAAAAAGTCGACGGAAATTTCGCTAGTGTGACAGCGCCTTTAGTAGTCCTCTCCCTCCTTCCTTTCGTGTTATATATAGTCTGTCCGCATTTGCTCTTGGGTGTAGTGCTTTGTGTATTGTCATATGTTTCCTGGTTTTCTGATCTATGCTGCGGAGTTCTGCCTTCGTCCATTCCTCTATTCCTGCGCTGTATCTGATTACTGGCACTGCCCATGTGTTTATGGCTTTTATCATATTTCCGGCGTTGAGTTTTGACTTGAGTATCGCCTTGAGTCTCTGCATATATTCTTTCCTGAGTTATTATTACTATTATAATTATTATGATTTTTTTTTTTTGTCTATCACAGTCCTCCAATTCGACTGGGTGGTATTTATAATGTGGGGTTCCGGGTCGCATTCTGCCTCCTTAGGAGTCCATCATTTTCCTTACTATGTGCGCCGTTTCTAGGATGGCACTCTTTTGCATGAGTCCTGGAGCTACTTCACCCTCTAGTTTTTCCAGATTCCTTTTCAGGGATCTTGGGATCGTGCCTAGTGTTCCTATGATTATGGGTACAATTTCCACTGGCATATCCCATATCCTTCTTATTTCTATTTTCAGGTCTTGATACTTAACCATTTTTTCCCTTTCCTTCTCTTCAACTCTGGTGTCCTATGGTATTGCGACATCAATGAGTGATAGTTTTTTCTTAATTTTGTCAATCAACGTCACGTCTGGTCTATTATTATTATTATTATTATTATTATTATTATTATTGTTGTTGTTGTTGTTGTTGTTGTTGTTGTTGTTGTTGTTGTTGTTGTTGTTGTTGTTATTATTATTATTATTATTACTCCTAGCAACATTTCTATGATGCAGTTTCGATACGAGATGAAATATATAATTTTCAGTGGTATTCGAGAACCTTAGCTCATATATATATATATATATATATATATATATATATATATATATATATATATATCATATAATATATATATATATAGATATATATAAGTAAAGGACGAGTCGAGAGATCTTGCAGCTACTACAGTGTTTACCTTTCCTTAGTGGCTTATACCTTTATACCTTTATTTATGCGTTTATCACGTTCCAAACTTTCGTAATTCAATTATACATATATATGTGTGTGTGTGTTTGCGTGTGTGTGTAGAAGGTGACAACGATAAAAATATCGTAATTTTGAATCGAACCGAGCATAATGACAGATTTGAAGAATAGAAAAGTTCGATCACCAACATAATTAAGAGAAGAATACTGCTAACGCCGCCCCCCGCCCCACCCGACCGGGTTAACTTAGAGTCGACCGCAAACCCGTATTTTGATCGCTTCTCTCGTTATGAGGAACGATACTAGCCCGAACCCGTACAATGAAGACAATATCAACGTAGTTTACCGTTTTACTTGTCCAAACTCAGAGGATGTGCTGGTCTTCCGAAAAATGTCCGTTGGACACACTTCCACAACTTTAAAATAATGGAGCCATTCACACGACGCAAGAACTCTTTGAGGAAACAGACATCACCTGCACAAAGCATAGTCACCATCGACTAATTATAGCGGAACCTGTTTGTATGGCATTGCAAAAACCAACACTGACCTGGCAACTGGAAGCGGAGAGGTCCCTCCCATCTTGCAGACACGACACGACGTGTTACACCGCCAACACAGGAACTATCCCAACAATGGCAACAACGCCTCTTCAATCACACTTTCACTCTTCCTCCCCCCCCTCCCCCCTCCCCCCTCCCCACCTCCCCCCACCTTATACAACCTTTCCCCTTTATCTGCATCCCCACACTTCTATTTTTGTTTTGTTTGTTGACGCAACAGCAATAGCACTTGGTTTTTGTTTTAATTATTTTACAAACACAAAATTCTTTTATTAGAAATTTTATTGCACTGTTACGTTTTACAACCATAAATCAATTTAAATGGCAATATTTTAACTTAAAGCACTGTATTGTAGTATTCATGTTTTGGCTGCACCATGTACGTAATATATTTACACACACACACACACATGCACACACACACACACACACACACACACACACACATATATATATATTATATATATATATATATATAATATATATATATATATATATATATGTATATATATTATATATGTTTATGTTCTGTTATGTATGTATCCTTAAATCCACGGCAGAAAGGTAAGTGAAAGAGGGACTTGGAACAAGTACTTTCGTAGTATATTCTACATTTTCAAGTTCACACTGAATATAATAGAAGCTGACAAGCCTTTATATACAAAATCAGAAAGAGGGGGCGGGGTTACAATTTATTAATCTGGGCGGCGTGTTCTTTAAGCAAAAGAGACAAGGAAAGAGGATCCTGGATAGAGATTTAAGTTCCTTGTTGACGTCCCTTTGATAAAGATGGACTCCAACAGATTCCTTTTCCGGTGATCTTTGACCCTGCAGATTATCGAGGAATTAGTTAATCCTCTTGAAATGGTATATTTGTGCTGAGAACATCTTACAATATAAATCTTATTACTTTCTTTACAATGTTATTATTAATTTGGTAGCACTTTTGTATAAATAATTGTAAATTCACTGTCAATGATAATTTCTATGAACGGATATTTGGTATGGCCAAAGGTAACCCCCTTTCGCCACTCTTGTCTATATTTACATGGGATCTTTTTAATCTAGACTTATACCAAGAAATTTGTTTTTTAATGTATTTTGAGTTAGATATGTAGTCGATTGTTTTTGTATTGTCAAAGAAATTGTAAATATTCCTGATTTCCTGCATACAATTTAAATAATCTTGTACCATCCATAAAATTCACAATAGAATATAAGAAAATAATAGTATACCATTGCTTGATGTTTTAGTTATTAGAAATAACAGAATTTTGGTTTTAGAATATATAGGAAACGTATGAATAACTTGTCACATATTAATTTTTACTCTAATCATGCTAAATAAATTAAGATGTCAACATTTTCCAATATGCCTCTCAGAGCTCTTAAAATTTTTAGTCCAGAATTTTTAGATGAGTTTAGAATTATATCCAATGGGGGATTCATTATGTTACCCTTCATAGTTTTTGGAACTTTGTAAAAATAAAGCAAAAAAAAAGTATTACAATCCAATTAGTCTTAAAGAATTTAAGAATATTCTCTATATACCATTTCATCCCAATTTCATTCCTGCTGAACCTATTTTAAAAACTATTGATATTAACTTAGTATTTAAATATAATAATATTTTGAGAAATAAACTAATTAAGAATAGCCCTCCAAATTTAAGCACTTTTGTATAGTGTTCCTTGTAAAGAATGTAATAAGATTTATATTGGCCAGACTTTTAAAGGGATAAATGTAAGATTTTCTCAGCACAAGTATGCCATTTCAGGAGGATTAACTAATAATGGCATTACGGATCATTAGCTTAAGACAGGCCATGCTATTAACTGGGATAATTCTTCGATAATTTGCAGGGTCAAAGATCACTAAAAAAGGATTTTGTTGGAGTCCATCTTTATCGAAGGGACGTCAACAAGGAACTTAAATCTCTTGTTCCAAGTCCCTCTTTCACTTACCTTTCTGCCGTGGATTTAAGGTTAATCTAATGTACGTGTTCCTACGTGCTACATTGGATATATAAATATATATATATATATATATATATATATATATATATATATATGATATATATATATATATATATATATTTAATATATATAAATATATAATATAATATATATATATATATGTGTGTATATATATATATATTATATATATATATATATATATATATATATATATATATATATATATATAGACCTATATATATTAATATATATAATATAATTAACGTTCCGAGTTGGTTTGAACGTAATTTATTGAAAAAAGATAATGGAAGTGATCAAGGTCGCCAAAAATTCACAATTACTCTAATTAATATAATTTATTTAACTCTGGCAAACAAAACCGGAAACTGTAAAGGAAGGCCTTTTTAGGATTGCAAATTTTCCATAAGGTTACTTTATACAGTGATATTTACTGGCTTGATTAATAGAAGGCTTCAGAGTGTAACTGGAGCTTGGTGGGATGTACTGGAATCCAGCACAATTGGCACGTATCCTGTAAGAGAAAATGTCTTTATTAAAAATGTACCTAACATGCACACAGTCCCTATAACAAATATATAAATTATTATGGCCGCTTTGTTATTGATGCAAGAGATACTATGCGGTGAGGGGGCTTCTCGATCAAGCGCGTTTTTCACAAGATGGCGGCACTGTGGTCAGGACATTACATTCAGTGATGGTTTAAGAGAGGAAATGGCTCTCGTTTTTGGTCTGCTGGTTACAAAGGAATAGAGAGATGGATGGAATTTCGGGATGAGGATTTGGCAGGATGGTTGAGCGGAAGATGATGTTGTGATTCGGCTAGGTTGTGGGGATCGAGGTTTTGAAACTGACACCCACCTGGCTTTAATTCCTTTGTACAGAGAGTAGGTGGTAGAGGGTAGAGGGTTGCCCATCACCACTCCTCTCAAACTTGTATATAGAATTCTTTGAAAAGCGCTATTTACGTAATATCATTTATATTCCTTTAAAGTAGTATAGATATGTTGATGATAATTTAGCTGTTTTGCCTGCTGGTATTGATGTGAATGATTTACTCTCTAAATTAAATAACCAGGTACCATCGATTAAATTTTCTTTAAAATTTCTTCCCTTTCTTAGATGTTTTGATACACAGAGAATCACTTCAATGTAGATTCAGTATTTATAGGAAACCAACCAACAGCTTAATGTGAAAATATCAATTTTTTCTTCTATGTTTTTAAGAGCATTGCACATTGTCAGTCCCCAATATTTGGATCAAGAAACTGAATACATAAGAAAAATAGGGACAGATTTATGTTATCCTTCACATATATATTAGATATTTGCTACAATAAAGCACACAAAAAGTTTTACAGTGTAAGTAACACGAAGAAAGAAACTTCTAAGAACATTTTCAGTTTGCCTTATTTTAACAGTTTTGAAACAATAAAATCATTGTTAAAATCTTTTAAGGTCAGCCATGTTTTTGCTTATGAAAACACACTAAAAGGAATGCTAATAAAAAGTGGCCCCAGGGAAAGCAACAACATAATATATAGAATTCCATGTATCGACTGCACCTACTTTTATATTGGCCAATCTAGTAACGGCTTAGAAGTAAGATTTAAACTGCATAAATATTCTGTCAAAACTGGGCAAACATCCAATGCAGTATTCATTTATTTAAGTGAAAATTACCATAGGATAAATTGGATTGGAAGTTCAGTAATTGCAAGATCAAAAAGGATGTTTCTTGTCACAAAATCTTTTAGGAATCTGCCCATTATACAACTTACTTCCCATTGTAATTTTAATGTCAGTCGTGGCCTGTTTTATTTAATTTTAATGTCAGTCGTGGCCTGTTTTATTTGGACCCTTGTATAAGTAACATGTTTAAGAATGACCTTATTATTAACAATCACAGTCTTAAATACAAATTAGTTGCCTTATGATATTTTCTTTGTATTTGTAGGTTTAATATATGTTTTGTGAATAACTTTACCTTACAAAAAGAAAAAAACAAGGTTTTTTTGTTTACCAAAAATTTGTATATGGTCTGTTGCCGCCCTGTATAATCCTTTCGTTGTCTTGTCCCTGTTTCTGAGCAGTTGGACTTAATCTTTTTGTAAACCTCTTAAATTGTACCCGTTTTTGGGGGAGGAAAGGTTACTAATTCTCCAGGTGTGTTGGATTCTATGTGTAAGTGTTTACATAATAAAAATATGGAATGTTAGTCCATATATATAAAAGTCTAAAACTAAGAGGTCAACCAGATTGCTTGCAGGAATGTGATCAGACTAGAGACGCTAAAGATGACGTATACAATAAAAGTAGGCTAAGATAACATGCCGTCACCTGTAGTCATTCAATTGTTTATAAACATTAGTCCAAGCTCCCTGCTTGAGACAACTACCGCCTACGTGATCTGTAGCGTGTCTCATTCGATTGTGTGTTCGTATGAAACTATGTCATTTGGATTGTATGTTCATATGTTCGAACTACTGTCTGTTCCTTCATAACTTGTAACAGAGATGGTAGACAGGCAGAACAGAGTTAGCTATCGTCATTAGAAGACCTGTACCTCTTTACCTAAGCTTTATCATGTAGAGGAATAGGATTAGCCATCATCATTGGCAGAAGCGATCAAGCTATCGTCATAGAAGACTTGTACGATCATACCTGATCTTCATCATGTAAAACTTCAGAAGAATATACTATTTTTATACCTTGTGTTTTCTACAAGAACCTCACCGAACCATGAGTTTAACACATCGTCGTAAAGATAATACCGACTTCGTAAGTGATCTACAAAACCCCAGACACTCCATTGAAGATGGAAGTGCAATACCAACCGACTTAGCGTATAGATTATCGCTAGTCTAACATTACCTCATAGGGCGCCTTATCATACAAGGCACAAGCCCTAATATATGTACTTATCTCCTTTGCAATCCCTGTATGTCATTTATACGACCCTTCCTTGTACACTCATCTTTTTATGTATGTCAGTCTGCTAAGTAAATGACTTTGAGTTGAAAGATCTCACAGCGCTCCAGTGTTTCACTTTCCTTCGTGGCTTCTACATTCATTTATATATTCATCACGTTCCAAATTTTCGTGATTCAGTTATACATACATACACACACACACACACACACACACACACCCATATATATATATATATATATATATATATATATATATATATATATATATATATTTATATATATCATTGAATGTTTGAATATTTGTATGCCTGTATGTGAGTTTGTATGTTTGTGTGCTATAGAATTCTGAACTGCTTGTCGGACCCAGACAAAATTTGGCATGCGGCCCCTATTTGTACCCCCTTGACAAACATACCAACACAGACATCACAAATGACATTCTCGTTTTTAAACGTTCAAGATGTACGATGACAGTATTCCCATATTGTTTATTCGTTCAAATACGAATTTCCTCATTAGTTCGATCGTTTCTTCTTCGTTTTAACCTTCGAATTTCATTATAGCGACTACTTCGTAACATTATAATGTCGTATTTTGTTATGAATTCGGTTTAAATAAGGTTTGGAATGATAATTATATGGCGTTTTGGCAAGAACACTTCATTACACAC
>NC_087211.1:26243259-26320759 GCF_015104395.2 Macrobrachium nipponense | reverse complement strand
AAATTTTGGAACGTGATGAATATATAAATGAATGTAGAAGCCACGAAGGAAGTGAAACACTGGAGCGCTGTGAGATCTTTCAACTCAAAGTCATTTACTTAGCAGACTGACATACATAAAAAGATGAGTGTACAAGGAAGGGTCGTATAAATGACATACAGGGATTGCAAAGGAGATAAGTACATATATTAGGGCTTGTGCCTTGTATGATAAGGCGCCCTATGAGGTAATGTTAGACTAGCGATAATCTATACGCTAAGTCGGTTTGGTATTGCACTTCCATCTTCAATGGAGTGTCCTGGGTTTTGTATCATCTTACGAAGTCGGTATTATCTTTACGACGATGTGTTAAACTCATGGTTCGGTGAGGTTCTTGTAGAAAACCACAAGGTATAAAATAGTATATTCTTCTGAAGTTTTACATGATGAAGATCAGGTATGATCGTACAAGTCTTCTATGACGATAGCTTGATCGCTTCTGCCAATGATGATGGCTAATCCTATTCCTCTACATGATAAAGCTTAGGTAAAGAGGTACAGGTCTTCTAATGACGATAGCTAACTCTGTTCTGCCTGTCTACCATCTCTGTTACAAGTTATGAAGGAACAGACAGTAGTTCGAACATATGAACATACAATCCAAATGACATAGTTTCATACGAACACACAATCGAATGAGACACGCTACAGATCACGTAGGCGGTAGTTGTCTCAAGCAGGGAGCTTGGACTAATGTTTATAAACAATTGAATGACTACAGGTGACGGCATGTTATCTTAGCCTACTTTTATTGTATACGTCATCTTTAGCGTCTCTAGTCTGATCACATTCCTGCAAGCAATCTGGTTGACCTCTTAGTTTTAGACTTTTATATATATGGACTAACATTCCATATTTTTATTATGTAAACACTTACACATAGAATCCAACACACCTGGAGAATTAGTAACCTTTCCTCCCCCAAAAACGGGTACAATTTAAGAGGTTTACAAAAAGATTAAGTCCAACTGCTCAGAAACAGGGACAAGACAACGAAAGGATTATACAGGGCGGCAACAGACCATATACAAATTTTTGGTAAACAAAAAAACCTTGTTTTTTTCTTTTTGTAAGGTAAAGTTATTCACAAAACATATATTAAACCTACAAATACAAAGAAAATATCCATAAGGCAACTAATTTGTATTTAAGACTGTGATTGTAATTTTAAGGTCATTCTTAAACATGTTACTTATACAAGGGTCCAAATAAAACAGGCCACGACTGACATTAAAATTAAATAAAACAGGCCACGACTGACATTAAAATTACAATGGGAAGTAAGTTGTATAATGGCAGATTCTAAAAGATTTTGTGACAAGACATCTTTTGATCTTGCAATTACTGAACTTCCAATCCAATTTATCCTATGGTAATTTTCACTTAAATAAATGAATACTGCATTGGATGTTTGCCCAGTTTTGACAGAATATTTATGCAGTTTAAATCTTACTTCTAAGCCGTTACTAGATTGGCCAATATAAAAGTAGGTGCAGTCGATACATGGAATTCTATATATTATGTTGTTGCTTTCCCTGGGGCCACTTTTTATTAGCATTCCTTTTAGTGTGTTTTCATAAGCAAAAACATGGCTGACCTTAAAAGATTTTAACAATGATTTTATTGTTTCAAAACTGTTAAAATAAGGCAAACTGAAAATGTTCTTAGAAGTTTCTTTCTTCGTGTTACTTACACTGTAAAACTTTTTGTGTGCTTTATTGTAGCAAATATCTAATATATATGTGAAGGATAACATAAATCTGTCCCTATTTTTCTTATGTATTCAGTTTCTTGATCCAAATATTGGGGACTGACAATGTGCAATGCTCTTAAAAACATAGAAGAAAAAATTGATATTTTCACATTAAGCTGTTGGTTGGTTTCCTATAAATACTGAATCTACATTGAAGTGATTCTCTGTGTATCAAAACATCTAAGAAAGGGAAGAAATTTTAAAGAAAATTTAATCGATGGTACCTGGTTATTTAATTTAGAGAGTAAATCATTCACATCAATACCAGCAGGCAAAACAGCTAAATTATCATCAACATATCTATACTACTTTAAAGGAATATAAATGATATTACGTAAATAGCGCTTTTTCAAAGAATTCTATATACAAGTTTTTTGAGAGGAGTGTGTGGGCAACCCTCTACCCTCTACCCCCACCTACTCTCTGTACAAAGAATTAAAGCCAGGTGGGTGTCAGTTTTCAAAACCTCGATCCCCACAACCTAGCGAATCACAACATCATCTTCCGCTCAACCATCCTGCCAAATCCTCATCCCGAAATTCCATCCATCTCTCTATTCCTTTGTAACCAGCAGACCAAAAAGGAGAGCCATTTCCTCTCTTAAACCATCACTGAATGTAATGTCTTGACCACAGTGGGCCGCCATCTTGTGAAAAAAACGCGCTTGATCGAGAAGCCCCCTCAACCGCATAGTATCTCTTGCATCAATAACAAGCGGCCATATAATTTATTTATAGTTTTGTTATAGGACTGTGTGCATGTTAGGTACATTTTTAATAAAGACATTTTCTCTTAAAGGATACGTGCCAATTGTGCTGGAATTCCAGTACATCCCCCACAAAGCTCCAGTTTACACTCTGAAGCCTTCTATTAATCAAAGCCCATAAATATCACTGTATATAAGTACTATGGAAAATTTTGCAATCCTAAAAAGGCCTTCCTTTACGTTTCCGGTTTTGTTGCCAGAGTTAAACATAAATTCATTTAATTAGAGTAATTGTGAATTTTTGGCGACTTGATCCACTTCCATTATCTTTTTTCAATAAATTACGTTCAAACCACTCGGAACGTTTAATTTATATATATATATATATATATATATATATATATATATATATATATATATATATATATATATATATATATATACACACATATATATCTATATATATATATATATATATATATATATATATATATATATATATATATATATATATATATATATATATATTTATATATATATATATATATTTATATATTCCAATGTAGCACGTAGGAACACGTACATTAGATTAACCTTAAATCCACGGCAGAAAGGTAAGTGAAAGAGGGACTTGGAACAAGAGATTTAAGTTCCTTGTTGACGTCCCTTCGATAAAGATGGACTCCAACAAAATCTTTTTTAGGTGATCTTTGACCCTGCAAATTATCGAAGATTATCCCAGTTAATACAGCATGGCCTGTCTTAAGCTATGATCCCGTATGCCATTATTAGTTAATCCTCCTGAAATGGCATACTTGTGCTGAGAATCTAATACATTTATCCCTTTAAAAAGTCTGGCCATATAAATCTTATTACATTCTTTACAAGGAACACTATACAAAAGTGCTTAAATTTGGAGGGCTATTCTTAATTAGTTTATTTCTCAAAATATTATTATATTTAAATACTAAGTTAATATCAATAGTTTTTAAAATAGGTTCAGCAGGAATGAAATTGGGATGAAATGGTATATAGAGAATATTCTTAAATTCTTTAAGACTAATTGATTGTAATACTTTTTTTTGCTTTATTTTTACAAAGTTCCAAAAACTATGAAGGGTAACATAATGAATCCCCCATTGGATATAATTCTAAAACTCATCTAAAAATTCTGGACTAAAAATTTTTAAGAGCTCTGAGAGGCATATTGGAAAATGTTGACATCTTAATTTATTTAGCATGATTAGAGTAAAAATTAATATGTGACAATTTATTCATACGTTTCCCTATATATTCTAAAACAAAATTTCTGTTTTATTTTCTAATACTAAAACATCAAGCAATGGTATACTATTATTTTCTTATATTCTATTGTGAATTTTATGGATGGTACAAGATTATTTAATTGTATGCAGGAAATCAGGAATATTTACAATTTCTTTGACAATACAAAAAACAATCGACTACATATCTAACTCAAAATACATTAAAAAACAATTTCTTGGTATAAGTCTAGATTAAAAAGTCCATGTAAATATAGACAGAGTGGCGAAGGGGGTTACCTTTGGCCATACCCAAAAATGATCCGTTCATAGAAAATTATCATTGACAGTGAATTTACAATTATTTATACAAAAGTGCTACCAATTAATAATAAACATTGTAAAGAAAGTAATAAAGATTTATATTGTAAGATGTTCTCAGCACAAATATACCATTTCAAGAGGATTAACTAATTCTCGAAATCTGCAGGGTCAAAGATCACCGAAAGGAATCTGTTGGAGTCCATCTTTATCAAAGGGACGTCAACAAGGAACTTAATCTCTATCCAGGATCTCTTTCCTTGTCTCTTTTGCTTAAAGAACACGCCGCCCAGATTAATATTGTAACCCGCCCCCTCTTTCTGATTTTGTATATAAAGGCTTGTCAGCTTCTATTATATTCAGTGTGAACTTGAAAATGTAGAATATACTACGAAAGTACTTGTTCCAAGTCCCTCTTTTCACTTACCTTTTCTGCCGTGGATTTAAGGATACATACATAACAGACATAAACATATATATATATATATATATATATATATATATATATATATATATATATATATATGTGTGTGTGTGTGTGTGGTGTGTGTGTGTGTGTGTGTGTGTGTGTGTGTGTGTGCATGTGTGTGTGTGTGTGTAAATATATTACGTACATGGTGCAGCCAAAAACATGAATACTACAATACAGTGCTTTAAGTTAAAATATTGCCATTTAAATTGATTTATGGTTGTAAAACGTAACAGTGCAATAAAATTTCTAATAAAAGAATTTTGTGTTTGTAAAATAATTAAAACAAAAACCAAGTGCTATTGCTGTTGCGTCAACAAACAAAACAAAAATAGAAGTGTGGGGATGCAGATAAAGGGGAAAGGTTGTATAAGGTGGGGGAGGAGGATGGGGGGGGGGGGGAGGGGGAGGAGAGTGAAAGTGTGATTGAAGAGGCGTTGTTGCCATTGTTGGGATAGTTCCTGTGTTGGCGGTGTAACACGTCGTGTCGTGTCTGCAAGATGGGAGGGGAGGACCTCTCCGCTTCCAGTTGCCAGGTCAGTGTTGGTTTTTGCAATGCCATACAAACAGGTTCCGCTATAATTAGTCGATGGTGACTATGCTTTGTGCAGGTGATGTCTGTTTCCTCAAAGAGTTCTTGCGTCGTGTGAATGGCTCCATTATTTTAAAGTTGTGGAAGTGTGTCCAACGGACATTTTTCGGAAGACCAGCACATCCTCTGAGTTTGGACAAGTAAAACGGTAAACTACGTTGATATTGTCTTCATTGTACGGGTTCGGGCTAGTATCGTTCCTCATAACGAGAGAAGCGGTCAAAATACGGGTTTGCGGTCGACTCTACTAAGTTAACCCGGTCGGGTGGGGCGGGGGGCGGCGTTAGCAGTATTCTTCTCTTAATTATGTTGGTGATCGAACTTTTCTTTTCTTCAAATCTGTCATTATGCTCGGTTCGATTCAAAATTACGATATTTTTATCATTGTCACCTTCTACACACACACACATATATATGTATAATTGAATTACGAAAGTTTGGAACGTGATAAACGCATAAATAAAGGTATAAAGGTATAAGCCACTAAGGAAAGGTAAACACTGTAGTAGCTGCAAGATCTCTCGACTCGTCCTTTACTTATATATACTAATATATATATATATATATATATATATATATATATATATATATATATATATATATATATATATATATATATATGAGCTAAGGTTCTCGAATACCACTGAAAATTATATATTTCATCTCGTATCGAAACTGCATCATAGAAATGTTGCTAGGAGTAATAACAACAACAACAACAACAACAACAACAACAACAACAACAACCAACAACAACAACAATAATAATAATAATAATAATAATAATAATAATAATAATAATAATAATAATAGACCAGACGTGACGTTGATTGACAAAATTAAGAAAAAACTATCACTCATTGATGTCGCAATACCATAGGACACCAGAGTTGAAGAGAAGGAAAGGGAAAAAATGGTTAAGTATCAAGACCTGAAAATAGAAATAAGAAGGATATGGGATATGCCAGTGGAAATTGTACCCATAATCATAGGAACACTAGGCACGATCCCAAGATCCCTGAAAAGGAATCTGGAAAAACTAGAGGGTGAAGTAGCTCCAGGACTCATGCAAAAGAGTGCCATCCTAGAAACGGCGCACATAGTAAGGAAAATGATGGACTTTCCTAAGGAGGCAGAATGCGACCCGGAACCCACATTATAAATACCACCCAGTCGAATTGGAGGACTGTGATAGACAAAAAAAAAAAATCATAACTAATTATAATAGTAATAATAACTCAGGAAAGAATATATGCAGAGACTCAAGGCGATACTCAAGTCAAAACTCAACGCCGGAAATATGATAAAAGCCATAAACACATAGGCAGTGCCAGTAATCAGATACAGCGCAGGAATAGAGGAATGGACGAAGGCAGAACTCCGCAGCATAGATCAGAAAACCAGGAAACATATGACAATACACAAAGCACTACACCCAAGAGCAAATGCGGACAGACTATACATAACACGAAAGGAAGGAGGGAGAGGACTACTAAAGGCGCTGTCACACTAGCGAAATTTCCGTCGACTTTTTCTGAGTTTTACGTCGACTTTCCAAAGAAGTCGACGTCATTCCGTACTCTGGTTGTCACACACGTTCTTCTTCATAACGTGGCTGTCGTCGTCAAAAGGTAAACAAACCATCTGAGCTGTGACTTCCCGAAATGATAAAACAACTATGCTTTATAACACAAAGCAACTAGTGGGTCGTGCTTGCATGTGTTTAATGATGCTGCATAGAATTAAAAAAAAAAAAAGTCTTTGGGTTCGGTCCTGGTTAAAAAGACGTGAAAAGTAACCTTCTTTACACAACCACAGTCAGACTGTATTATAAATTAAGCTAGAGAAACACTGCAAAAATTTTAAAGATTTTTGTTTATATTATTTGCTATTGCAAAAAGAAGCAGAAAAAACACAATGGGAGCATACTTAGGCTATATAAAAATCTGATATTCACGATGTAGCATGCTTATCTGCATAAAGATCAGCAAGTTCAGGAAAGTTTTCCTTGAGTCGCATGGTGATCTCTCGGTAATGTTTTTCATTTAAGACCCTTTTTCATAAAACTATCATGCTTATGGTCCCATAAGCATCGTCTCTCCCTCATATATTCGACCAAAAACTGTTCTTCCAATCTTGTCCACTGTACCAAGAACTCATCTTACATCTGATGACTTGTAATGCGCGCTCTCCGAGATATGAACAAACATAAAGTCGACGGTAGCGATGGGTTGAATTCGATCGGTACCGTTTTCAAAATTTGTGACGACGGCACCAGAAAGTCGTCGTCAAAACATGAAAAGTCGACGTCATATTCAGAATTCAACGTAAATTTCGCTAGTGTGACAGCGCCTTAAGTATAGAGGACTGCGTCAACATCGAGAACAGAGCACTGGGGCACTATCTGAAAACCAGTGAAGACGAGTGGCTAAAGAGTGCATGGGAAGAAGGACTAATAAAAGTAGACGAAGACCCAGAAATATACAGAGACAGGAGAATGACAGACAGAACAGAGGACTGGCACAACAAACCAATGCACGGACAATACATGAGACAGACTAAAGAACTAGCCAGCGATGACACATGCAATGGCTACTGAGGGGAGAGCTCAAGAAGGAAACTGAAGCAATGATAACAGCGGCACAAGATCAGGCCCTAAGAACCAGATATGTTCAAAGAACGATAGACGGAAATAACATCTCTCCCATATGTAGGAAGTGCAATACGAAAAATGAAACCATAAACCACATAGCAAGCGAATGCCCGGCACTTGCACAGAACCAGTACAAAAAGAGGCATGATTCAGTGGCAAAAGCCCTCCACTGGAGCCTGTGCAAGAAACATCAGCTACCTTGCAGTAATAAGTGGTAAGAGCACCAACCTGGGGAAGTATTAGAAAACGATCAGGCAAAGATCCTCTGTGACTATGGTATCAGAACGGATAGGGTGATACGTGCAAATAGACCAGACGTGACGTTGATTGACAAAGTCAAGAAGAAAGTATCACTCATTGATGTCGCAATACCATGGGACACCAGAGTTGAAGAGAAAGAGAGGGAAAAAATGGATAAGTATCAAGATCTGAAAATAGAAATAAGAAGGATATGGGATATGCCAGTGGAAATCGTACCCATAATCATAGGAGCACTAGGCACGATCAAAGATCCCTGAAAAGGAATCTAGAAAAACTAGAGGCTGAAGTAGCTTCAGGACTCATGCAGAAGAGTGTGATCCTAGAAACGTCGCACATAGCAAGAAAAGTGATGGACTCCTAAGGAGGCAGGATGCAACCCGGAACCCCACATTATAAATACCACCCAGTCGAATTGGAGAACTGCGATAGACAAAAAAAAAAAAAAAAAAAAAAAAAAAATACCTAAAAAAAAAAAAAAAAAAATAATAATAATAATAATAATAATCTCATACATCATACTTTTACAGCATCTACATAAATTGATCAGTGGAAGAAAACCTTCAGGTCAATCAGACAACACTGGAGGTTTCGGATTTGAAAAATGCAATCTAATCAGCATTTGTTTTTTAAAGCTCCCAGTTAACATGTGAATCAACGGATCAATAACAACCGGCAGAAGGTGTGATTCCTCTCTTGACCTTGGTGTGAGCCACGAGCTCGGACTGTATGCTCAAAGCACTTCTGCCGAAGGACAGAAACTCGAACCCATGACGTCGAAAGGACACAGCCGAGCGGACATAAGACCAAACGGAAAGCAAAATAAATAAATAAATAAATAAATAAATGAATAAATAAATAAATAAAAAATAAGAATAAATAAATGAATAAATAAAACAAATAAATAAATAAAGCACACACACACAAAAACAAACACTCACGAAGTATAATAATCCATTCACGTATCTGGCACTCAAGATTAAATGAGACTGTTAGTCCTCGAGAAACTACCAATTCACCATTTAGTTAGAAAGAGATGTTTCACTAACTAAAATCTTTTAAATATGTACAAAAAAATTTAACCTAAGGAATTCATTAAAACAGCGCTTGGTGGCGAAAAGTTCCTTTACGGATAGACTAATGATAGGAGGCGGAATCGCCGCCAAGGGGTAGGGGATGGGGGGGATGGTGGAGGGGGACAAAATTTAATGGAACTATTCTGGACCAGTTTTTTGCGTAGATTCCGAATCTGGTGGGTGATCAGCAAGGTTTGGGGCCGTTTTCGAGAGTGTTTAGGTCAAGGTCAAATATAGGTAAAGACCGCCACGTTCAGTATATTGATAAAAGGGTAGCTATATTGAAAACAGATTCAATTCATTAATCATCTTTTTATGTTTTCTGACATCTAGGATTGAAAAAGAGACCAAATAAAATGATTCAGAAAATTGACCTCAATACAAAATTTCTAGGTCAAACATCAAATTATTCTTAAATGATTAGATATTCTTGAAAAAGCATGCTATTATCATCTTAAAGGTAACTATTTGAATGGAAAATGCGAGATAGATTCATAATCATATAAAGGTCCAACAAATGATTGCATGCGAATGTTAAGGTGAGTTAATAAGAAAAAAAAATCACATTTCTTACAGTCTTCCAGATAAGATATCAACCAAACATTCCTTCATTACCATTGTCATCAGAGTAGTCGGACAATTTCTCAGCACTACGAACTCCGAACTCCATCACTGTCTTCGAAGATCAACATCATCGTCTGTGTATACTGTTTCAACCCAATGAATACATAAATCTTCAGTCTATCCATGATTCACTAGATTATTCAGTGATTGGATGGTCTTGTGAGCCAGACGCCACATGATTGCTACGGGATGAATGTAACAATACGGCTGCCTGACTAGGTGGAAATATGGGTAAATCAGCAATCTTGTCATTAGGGAAATAGTTACAAAAAATAGTGGCTCTGGCTTCATTAAAACTTGCGTCGTCGCTGTGCATAAATCGCATAAGTACATCTCTGAAGCTCATCAAATATTTCACTATATAGTTACGTGTTCTGGTATACCCAATTCTGCCAGTTTTTTGTAAATTCACAGTACCTTTTATCAGCGTCCAGCATTTTTTTATTTCTTTTCTTGAAAATGAAGAAATGTAATTTTTCCCTGCAAAAGAAGTGGAGACCAAGTAGTGCCCCGTTCTGAAGTCAGTATAAGTTGACACCGATTAAAATCAAGAAACCCCGATACTTACTGCCCCGCTGATCTATGATAATCTTCTGATTTTCATGCTCATTAGCCAACAAAATTATTGGAACATCTGTATCTCCAGAAATTGAACACACAGCACAGACAGTTGGATGACCATCATTTTCACTTAATATTAAGCGTGAAGTGTAAGGTAGCAGATCTTTGTATCTGCCTCGACATGGAAAGTTCCTAGAAATGCTGCCGCTGAGCATTTTGACATAATTTTCATGCCTGATTCTCTTCTTGTAAAGTAGAAAACTCGGTCTTTCTATTTATTATTTTCTACACAAAGAACCTGCTCTTCTATCAGTTCTAGCATATTTCCTTTATTGAAACCGTTTGACAGAAATTGACTAAAAAGGTGGAATTCTAATATCAGGTGTTTGGAGAATGTATTCTTCTGCTTGGCCTTTTGCCAACTGCTCTGTTTGTTTGATGCCCTGTTTAATGTATGTGTTACATGCAAAGTAATTCACCTTGTAACACAAAGTATGTAAGAAATAAACCTCCAAGCTCACAGCCTAAATGTAGCAGGTAGTTTTACCAAAGAATGCAAGTATGCAATAAGCTCAATCACATAAACTGCATTGCTTGGCACACTGTTGGTAGCATCGTCATAATCCAATGAATTAAGGGTGATTTTCTTAATTTTACTTGGGTGTATTTCGACAAGTCCCATCGACAGTTGCTGGAGCTAATGGTACTGGAGCGAATGGATATTCTAGAGCTTTATGCAAATTTATGAACGCACGTTCCTCTCAAGATTTTGCTCTACAATCCTAAGATATATCTCCGTACTGTTATATCCTAAATCTGTCCTTCTCGAGACTTCAGTGTTATCTTTTTGTAGTCTTTTGAGAACTTCTCCACGGTGTTTTCTGTATTGGATCGAAAAGGTGCTTTGTTTCTCCATCATTTTTGGATTCAAGACGGGCACTGAATGCAATGAAGAGTTCAATACCCTTTTTGTATGTTGACATTAGGTCTTCTTCTACGTCCTTAGGAAGTAGCTTCATGGAGACAATGTTGAACAATTAATTAGGGTCAATGTCAGGTGAAAATGGATTAATGAAATCGAACTTGACAACTTCCATGCGAGGCATTCTTCAGGAGTTGGGCACATAGAGAGGAATGACGTCATGTTGGTATTGGCGCGCAAAGATCATATGATTCCATGTGCTTTTTTACACTAAGCAATCACCATTTCAAAACAAAATTATGCAGTGAAATAGTGCAGTTTATTCATCAGAAACGAAAATTTGTATGAATTTCTAGATTTAGTAAATATCGTAAAAACATGACTTTTGGCCTTTGATATCTCGAAAACGCCCCGGAACCCGTTCGATTACCTACCAGATTAGAAATCTACGCAAAAAAAAAAAAAAAAAAAAAAAAAAATCTAGAAAAGTCCGGTGGCGATCTCCCCCAACCTACCAATGGACTAGGATACACATTCGTTGTTGGGAAAAAAAAAAAAAAAAAAAAAAAAAGGTAATGAGACCACCTACTGGAGGTGTAGGAACAAGTGTGTAGCTCAAGAATCAGAACAATAAATGATACCAAACAAGGCAGTGCTCTTATTCATTCCCACCCTCCGGATGGTGCTCAAAAAGGTTCTTTAAAACCTTTGGATTTTACGAAAACTGGAGCCGAACGGACAGAAGAGGCGACTAGCTGCGTAATCAGCAATGTCATAGAAAATTGCCTTTAAACAACGTTGGTTCTCTGCCTAAGAGAGAAACGCTTGGACGAACAGTAAGACGAGAAAGAAATGTTAACGAGAGTGAAGACTTGAACGTAACAACACGTCGAGAAAAGTTTTGGTTCTATGAAACCTCCTACCGCTATTAGCATTTTTTCTTTTTTTTAACAAAAGAATTTGAAATGACTATGTAGTAAACAGACCTGGTTTGGCGATGGCACATTTGACTCTGTTCTTCTTCTCGATTAAGAACTGTAGGCTATTCTATACCTGCTATATAATTTTTTTAGAGCAAAACCTTGTCATTGGTGTATTGCATTGCAAGTAACAAAGAAAATAAAACTTATGACGAAAGTTTTATATTTTTGCAAAACAGAGACGTTCAGGATCCAGATTCAATACACTTCGAACGGGCAACAATAAATAGCGTTAAAACAAACTTTTCTAATACATTAATAAGAGGTTGTTTCATTTTAGCCAATGTTTATGGCGAAATATCCAGTCTGGTATATTGCAACAACGGTATGTTGAATCTGGCAATGTCCTTTTCATCAAGGAGTTACAAGCACTTGCCTTTGTCCCATCCACAGATGTGCACGAGTTATGTGACCAATTTGTGAATTACATAAATGCTGAAACTGACGGATTATTGTGATTTTCTAGTATATTTTGAAAGCACGTGGCTCGGAATAACCCAGAGAGGGCGTCGAAGGAGACCAGTATTTTATGTTGCTTTATGGTCTGTCCACACTCGAGTTTCTGAGAATTCATTTTCCGGGAACAAACAATTCTCTCGAAGGTCGGCATCACGCTTTTAAAAAGAGACAATGTAACTCATCCTACAATCAACAAAATACTAAGGATATTAGAAATGGCGGGATTCAATCAAATTTTAATGGACTGACAAATCACGACAGCATAAATGATATTTGCAGTTCTTAGGATAAGGAAGAAGGATTCCCATTTCTGCGAGTTTTAGCTCACAATTTTCAACCAATCTTCCAATAACTTTATCATCACCCTGTATTACATGTATCCAATAAAAAAAATGTGCTAAAACGTCGCTTTATTTATGTATTGTTTTACATGTCAGTGTGTCATATGCAAAAATCTTTCAAAAAACATCTGATAACTTTATTTTGACGTATTCACATTGTAAATTCAACAAAGAAATCCATTAAGAAGCTGCTTCATTTTCAAAACCTGTGTATACGTGTTTCATTTCCTTTCAGCTTCCATGTCCGTTTCGGCATAATAAACTTTAAACAACGTGTCTGTTCGACGTTATGGTTTCCAACTTTTTTTTTTTCATTTGGCTTTACGTCCACTACACTATTATTGTTTTCAGTACGAGTTTGCCATGAATTACAAACGTTTAAACTCCGTAATTCAGACCAATACAATTACGATGTAAATTAAGCTGGATCCAAATATAATCTCTCTCTGCGTGGGGAAGGTTTCCAAACAAAAATAGTAATACACATTACCATTTGACAAATGGCCAGTGTTGCATGATCACTGAATCAGTCGAAAAGTAATCATTCGTTGAATTAATTTTCGTTTTAGCCATGAAGCATACTTTTTCCGACCTCTTATTTAGTAATTAGTGTTTTTCCCTTCACGTTTAGGGTAAACATTAGTTTTTGTCTTTCCGGTTCCCGCAGCCTACACCTCACCTACACCCCACAGCGTCAAGCAGCCATAGAAATAACTAAGTGGGTCTAGAGTTGGTGAAAAATAAAAGGTGATAATGCCAGCAGAGATGCTAAAATACTTTTAAGACAAAGGCCAATAGTTGGAGAAATACTCATTAATGATAAAAAGCATTCCCTACCTGACCATCGACGGGAATAAACACTAGACGTTCAGGCTAACGTAATTTTACTCCTAACCCGATTTCACTTAGGAAGGCCTGTTCTTCCAAATGTAAAAGAATATACTCAAAAAACAACTTTTCGTCATCTTCCACGGGAGTCGCATCGTCACTTAGGTGCCGCACTGATTCGGCTGAATTTCGGCCTCTTGACTGTCTTCTTGGTACGAGACAACAATGGAAAAGCGAAATTTTAATTTACTGCGTTTTACTTGGCTGAAATCACCTCGATGAAAAAGAAATGTCAGCAACGCATGCACTTGCACCAATATTGTGCTAAACGTGCTACTGTTTGGACGGGATTAATGTTAAACGAAGACGAAAACCCGCTTCGTATCTTGCATTTTTTAATACATTCACTAAACTTAATTTAGCTATGACGAATATTAGATTTAATAAATCATAATCAAACTAAGTCTAAAGAGGTGAAACCAAAACCGAAACCATCACCAGCAGACAAGATATCCGGTCTAAGCTCAGTCACTTATATTATTGGAAAAAAAATATTAACACTAAGAAGCAACAAAGACTTGGAAATAATCTTGACACACTTTTAAAATGTCAGAGGAAATAGAAGTGTGAGGTCGTGAGAGAGATAACAGAAGAACAGCTGAATAAAACCTATTTTTTTGCAAATGAATGCTAAAAGCTCGCTGTCAGCGAACTCATTCCAAACTCTAATGATCGTTCTCGCAATATCTGTAACCTTAAACAATAAACATTGCTATCAAGTGGATAAAGGTATCCAATTATTATTATCATTACTAATCAGAAAATGAACCCTGTTCATAGGGAACAATCCCACACGAGACACTGACTTGAAATTCAAGCTTCCAGAGAATATGAAGTTCTTTAGGAAAAAGTAAGAGAAGGTAAAGGGAAATACAGGGAGAGATCTCGCTTATCAAAAAAGATCAAATAAATTGATAAATAGATAAAAATGTATTTAAATGCAAGGAGAACAGTAATAAGGTAGTAATGTTTTGCATCTTAGCTTGAATTTTTGAAGTTCCAATTGTACGACATCCTCAAGGAGACTTTTCCACAGTCCGACGGTGTGAGGAGGAATAAAGGACCTCTGGAACTGCGAAGTTCGACAGCGAGGCACAATTACTGCACATTGGTGCTGCTGTTCATCAACTCTGGTTGCTCTCGGCAGAAAGAAGGGGGATCAGTTGTATCAATTGAGAATATGGAAAATCTGTTAAAATACAACTTATGAAAAATTGACTAACAAGAGACCATCCGTCGATGGTCCAAAGTCATAACTGCTACTATTAGGAAACATAAACCTACCTCCACGAACCACTCTATCTGAAAGAGATAAATCTCTGACAGACTCTTACACCAAAACCGGAGAACAGTACTCTATAAATAAAGGACAAATAACCTAAAACAAGTTTCATTGATTTTATCACTGTTTTAAATATTGAGGCCTTACGAACAATACCTATCTTTCGGGCGGTATTTGCTGATACTTTCATCAGATGTTTCTTAAAAGTAAGATACGAGTGAAGAGTTACATCTAGAATAGTTAACTCTTCAGCCTCATTCAATAGAGTCCCATTGACTTGAAGGGGAGGATGGGACAGAAAATCTGTACGAGATCTGCTAATCAACAGTGTTTTCGTTTTACTGGAGTTCAACCTCATACCCCAACAAATCCGCTCCATTAAGACTATGGGCAGCTTCATTTCTCATAAGTGGAGACTTTACGACACTCACAAGTGTAGCATTATCGGCGTACTGAACGATCTTGTTTTCTAGGCCAACAACCATATCACGTGTAAACACTAAAAATAACAGTGGGCCAAGAACACTGACCTGTGGAGCTCCACACAGCGACAAGAGGGGATTGGCAACTC
Source organism: Macrobrachium nipponense (assembly GCF_015104395.2). Classification (NCBI taxonomy): domain Eukaryota; kingdom Metazoa; phylum Arthropoda; class Malacostraca; order Decapoda; family Palaemonidae; genus Macrobrachium; species Macrobrachium nipponense. The sequence goes on along the minus strand of NC_087211.1, from coordinate 26,305,002 downwards.
TCAAGGAAATCAGAACAGCCATCACATAAATGACAGCTCAACGAGAAGAAGCTCCAGAAGACTGCTGGGCCTTGACCCAGGTTAACATCCCAAACATCTCTTGAAAATGGGCCACAGATAGGGCCTGAAAGTACTCGAGTGTGTAGTAAAACTAAATGTAAATACTTAGAAGTAAACAAGTTACAAAGTGATTTTGTGGGTTTCTTTTTCAATTTCTTACATTCTTTTGAGAAATGGTAAAACCAGAAGTTCTATTGTTTGTGCATCTCAAAGACATTTGGTTCTAAAATGAACATATAATGATTACTGAAGATTGACTTGCAGTGATAAAGACAGATATTCCCAGATTTTTTTTTTAAATATTCTATTTATTCAGAATTTCTAATTGTTTAACCATCAGGAAAGGTGAAGTTTGTTAGGAGGTAATGGCAGTTTTACAGGCAAGTTAATATTATTATTATAACTTTTATCATTACTCCTTGGAATTTGAAATATTTATCAAGATTCAGACATATGACATTTTAATAAGAACACACACTTCATGAGAATCTACATTATTGCAGCTGACAACATTAATTAGATTTCTGCACATGATGTTCTAAGACGCTTTAAACAGTGTCCAGGTTATTGTATTTTTTTTCTCTTTGGTGAATTATGTATCTGGTTCAATCTAAGACAGCTGTTCCTGTTCTGAAAAGCTAAATCAATTGTACTGGCCTTTTTAAGCGTTAGAAATATATTTTACTCTTTTAATCGCATTCTTAAGTTGTAAAACCGAGTGTTTGTAATAATATAGCATATCCAAAAAGGCCTTGGAATTAACACGAAAGATCTAGAACTCCGTTGTTTTAATTTCCTTTTAGCTTTTTATCTATTTCCATTAGTGCATGCACCCTTATTTCATATTCCTCCTTATAGCTTTAGTATTTCAAATAAATATAATTTCTGTCAATTTGCCTTCTTTGTTTGAGTTTGTCTTCTTAACATAAAAGTATTCTTTTTATTTTTCCCCTTTACATTCGTTCTCCTTCATATTCTCAATACCTCTTCTTTGTTACCTGTTTTGTAATTTCACTCATCTCTGCCATTCTGTCCAGATTTGATTCTGCAATAACCCCCTTCCTTTCTCGTGACAAACTTCTTGGAGCTTCATCTTCTGATCTTTTGTATCTTGTCTCTTCCTCTTGTCCTTTGAAGTTCTTTTAAAATCTATATCAGATATATAGGGTTTACAGATAACACTAATATTAGGGAATGGTCGCTATAGCTTTAGAGTGCTGCAGAATCAGAGCGTATTGCAAAAATTGGATCCTCTGAAAAATGCTTTCCATTTTACCATTTTCTTTACTTCTCTCCATTAGTCTACAGTGTTACCTTGACCTACGAGTTTAATTCGTTCCGTGGCCGAGCTCGCAGCTCAATTTGCTCGCACATCAAATCAATTTTCCCTTCCGTTCCAACCCTCAAAATGCCTGACCATATTTTTATGTTTCATGTTATTATATAAAGAAAATCCATTTCTAAATAACAAATATTGTATAAAAACATAATAGAAAGAGTATTTAAAGATATAATAAGGTTTTCATACACTGTACAGCTAGTGTTCAAATTACGATAATTCATCTTACGATAATCCGATTTTACGAGAGACCTAATCCCAATAACCTAACTTTATCCCATCTTCTAGTTAAATAAGTTCAAAAAACAGCAAGAGAGAATGGTGAAAGTATTGTTATAACGTTATACTCTTTGCTTAACTGTGTACGGCCATGAACAACCGAACGAGAAACAGCTTTTTTGCTAATTACAACCGAATTGGATAACAACATCCGTTTGGCTTGCATTTCAACCATAGTACGATAGTAAACAATTACCGTAGATATGTTATAAAGGACGTTATATGTAGAATAGGACTGAGATATTTTTTAGTAAATAATTTTATTCACTTCTAGGTATATCAGAGATCAACAAAGAGATATACGTTAAATTTTAACCATGTTGTAGCTGAGGCTGAGTAAACTGTTCAAGCTGCCAATGACTTTTATCGTGCATCGGCAACAAGGATAAAACTCCCGTAAACTTATGCCATCAAACAACGGTAGGTAAAATTGAGAGTTCTTTTTAATCAAAACTACTGAGCTTAAAAGCACACATTTTACTGTTGTTTCCACATTGACAAAAGATAAATATCGGGAAAACAGCGATCGGAATCACGTAATTTTTTTACTCAATAAACATGCCACCAACATAATCTGTTAAAGAATCGTATTCAAGTCATATTTCGACTTAAAAACGCGTCACATAACGAAACCTTCCCTTGTCTCATATAAGTCAGGTATCTAGATATTTGTTTATCTAACTAGAAGCAAGAAAATTCGATCAGAATTGAGTTAAATATGGTGAAACAAACTTGTATAGAGTTTAAGATTTAATGTTTAGCTTCGTCAAGGTGCAAACATGAATATTGTCCAAATTACATCGAAATAAACAGGCATCGGTCTAGGGCAGATATATACGTCTAGAATGGTCTGGCTCACGAAGTCTGATTTATTGTGTAGATAAATAGCACTAGTTAGATAAATAATCAGGGCCCCGCAAAAATATTTGGCTTCCCCAGTAGGCCAACAAAAATGGTCGTTAGGCAGCAACTGGTGGCTCAGATATCGTTTATTTGTTTATTTACTTATTTATTACCATCTATGTTAGTATTATTGCCATCTTAGAATTTTACTATAAAGTCAGATCTTAGTTTCGAACAAGAAATGTCCACCATACTAGGTAAGACAGACGAGTTTCTGGCTTATTTTCGAAGGATAAGACTTACTTGGCACAGGGTACACTTAAAAGATTGCTTGTGATTGTATAATTGGAATAATACTTGAAACAGGGTACGCTAAAGAGATTGTTTGTAGTTGTAATTAGAATAATACTTACCTGGCACAGGGTATGCCAAATTAATTGCTTCTACTTGTAATTATAAGCATACTTACTTGGCACAGGGTACTCCAAATACATTGCTTCTACTTGTAATTATAAGCATACTTACCTGGCACAGGGTACACTAAATAGATTGCCTCTAGTGTTAATTGAATAAATACTTGCCTGGTACAGGGTACACCAAATAGATTGCTTCTAGTTGCAATTAGAATAATACTTACCAGGCACAGGGTATTCCAAGTAGATTACTTGTAGTTGTAATTAGAATAATGCTTACTTGACACAGGGTACTCCAAATAGATTGTCTTTATTTGTAATTAGAATACTTACCTGGAACAAGGTATTCCAAATAGATTGCTTCTAGTTGTAATTAGAAGCATAATTACCTGGCACAGGGTACACGAAATACATTGCTTCTAATTGTAATTAGAAGCATAATTACCTGGCACTGGGTACACGAAATACATTGCTTCTAATTGTAATTAGAAGCATAATTACCTGGCACAGGGTACACCAAATGGATTGCTTCTAATTGTAATTAGAGGCATAATTACCTGGCACAGGGTACACCAAATGGATTGCTTCTAATTGTAATTAGAAGCATAATTACCTGGCACTGGGTACACGAAATACATTGCTTCTAATTGTAATTAGAAGCATAATTACCTGGCACAGGGTACACCAAATGGATTGCTTCTAATTGTAATTAGAAGCATAATTACCTGGCACTTGGTACACCAAATACATTGCTTCTAATTGTAATTAGAAGCATAATTACCTGGCTCTGGGTACACCAAATACATTGCTTCTAATTGTAATTAGAAGCATAATTACCTGGCACAGGGTACACCAAATGCATTGCTTATGTAGTAATTAGAAGCATACTTACCTGGCACAGGGTACACCAAATACATTGCTTCTAATTGTAATTAGAAGCATACTTACTTGGCACAGGGTACACCAAATACATTGCTTCTAATTGTAATTAGAAGCATACTTACTTGGCACAGGGTATACCAAATCCATTGCTTCTAGTTGTAATTAGAAGCATACTTACCTGGCACAGGGTACACCAAATACATTGCTTCTAATTGTAATTAGAAGCATACTTACCTGGCACAGGGTACACCAAATACATTGCTTCTAATTGTAATTAGAAGCATACTTACCTGGCACAGGGTACACCAAATAGATTGCTTCAAGTTGTAATTAGAAGCATACTTACGTGGCACAGGGTACACCAAATGGATTGCTTCTAATTGTAATTAGAAACATACTTACCTGGCACAGGGTACACCAAATAGATTGCTTCTAATTGTAATTAGAAACATACTTACCTGGCACAGGGTATACCAAATGGATTGTTTCTAATTGTAATTAGAAACATACTTACCTGGCACAGGGTAGACCAAATAGATTGCTTGTAGTTGTAATTAGTAGCATACTCACCTGGCACAGGGTATTCCAAATAGATTGCTTCTAGTTGTAATTAGAAGCATACTTACCTAGCACAGGGTATACCAAATAGATTGCTTCTAGTTGTAATTAGAAGCATACTTACTTGGCACAGGGCACACCAAATACATTGCTTCTAGTTGTAATGGGAGTGATACTTACCTGGCTCAGGGTACACCAAAAATATTGCTATCATTTCCTTTGCTTCTTCCAGTATTTCGTATTTGTTTCCTAGTTCATCAACCTTTCTGTTATATGTTTTATTGTCTAATGTACTAAGTACTGAAGACTCCTTCCACAATCCAGGATTCCATCTACTCACATCTGGTCCTCGGGTCTCCAGCTTGCTTCTGTTTGGAAAACTTTTAGTGCTTCTGAATCTCTATCCTCCACTGTTATTGCCTAATGATTGGTTTGTTTTTTGGCCTGTAGGTGATGGTTAGGCCGATGTTCGCGTTTTTCATGGTTTCTTGTTGATGAGATTATCTTATGGGACCTCAATTTCTCCACGCATTTCTCTCTAATTGCGTCTGGAGCTTCCGTGCTTGTGTGGCTTTCCCTCAGCTATTCCATTTATATCTATTTACTCTTCCTTGCTTCTTCTTGTCTACTTCTCCAACTATTCCTCCTTCGTTGCAGCTGTCTGTTTTTTCCAAAGTCTCAATTTGAGATCCTCCCTCGTCTTCTACAATCCAGGATTCCATCCTTTCACATCTGGTCCTCAAGTCTCCAGCTTGCTTCTCTCTGGAAAGCTTTTAGGGCTGACGGATCGTCGTCCTCCGCTGTTATTCTTTTCTCTGAGCTTCCTTTTACCTTAGATTTCAAATCAGACGCATGCGAGCTTCGAAGCCTTCAAAGATGGCTTCTAAGGATCTCGAAGCTTGCGTCTAGAGTCTTTGGATCCAGTGAACCTTATAGCGTTGGAGCACAGTTCATTTTTCAATCCATCTTTGTATCTTGAGTCTTAGTGTTAGCATGTTAATTTCATTTCATTTTTCCTTTCTTGGTCGAACTTCATTGAGTGGCAGGGCAGACCTGGAGCCTCAAGGATTCTAAACGACTTCGGTGTAAACAACCCATAAGACTTAAGCTGAATTCTAATTATATTTCTCCTAGTCAGTTCTGCTGCTTACTGAAAGCTTCCCGTTCCCACCCTTCAAGGAAGAGATTCCAGTAGATCTGAAGCAGCATGTTAGTGGGGGATGACCAATGCTATGGCGGAGTATGGAGTCTGGGACTCCAGACTTCGGAGAACGAAAGGGACTTGAGGACATGGGCAGGAGCGTTCTTATATGCTCGAGAAAAAAAAAACCGAAATTTATCATTTATCTCCAGTATATCAGCTTCCTTGACATAACTTCAAGTCAGGCGTTCTTTTTGTAATGTTATGATGACGTGTGCAACTACAGAATATTTTCTTCTGAGGTAAACCTTGTGTTTATATTTATTTCTTATTTATTTCTTTTTATTTACTTATATCTCATTAGATACATACTCACTGTGTGAGTGTGATATTATAGGTTTTTCACTGAGCGATTTGTACGCCTGATGTAACTTCAGGTGTTATACTTCTCTCTCTCTCTCTCTCTCTCTCTCTCTCTCTCTCTCTCTCTCTCTCTCTCTCTCTCAAAATACAGCTAGTTGTGAATTGAGAGTAACTATCGCATTGCCAATTGGCGGCCACACCGTTGGAAGGAAAATTTACCCTGCAATTTAGACAAAACAGTTGTTATCGGTGCTGTGATTTTGCAGATGTTCTTGCTCGAGATTGCAATGAAGGTGTACTGAGCTTTTTAATCGTTTCTTGTAAAGAAAATCAAGTGGCCGAGTTTGACATCTGTTCGGTAAACGATGCTTCCATGGAGAGAGAGAGAGAGAGAGAGAGAGAGAGAGAGAGAGAGAGAGAGAGAGAGAGAGAGAGAGAGAGATCTTCATGTATTTTGAGAGTTGGTTTTTGGAAGTTATTGGGTAGGCATTACCTCATTGTTCACCGAGCAGAGCGAAAATAGCACTATTTAGAAATTGAATGTGTTTTTCAGCTTGACTCACAGTCGATGTTCGCCAAATCGCGGCCCATTTGTCAGAGAATACGAATATTTACTGGTGCGCTCAAGTGTGAATGAGGTCTTCGGCTATTATAACCTAGACTCCTCATGATAGTGAAAATGGCTGAGCACCATAAAAAAATACTTCAGTTGTTAAGACTTAGATTAATGCTAAGCATGTGGGGAAAAAGTGTATAAATGAAAAATAATAGAAGAATGAGCATAGATTAATAGAGAAAATTATTTGCCCATTAGAGCTAAGTATTGAGTAAATCCAATCATTATCTGGCAAATTCAAGTATTGTGAAAAAGTATTATATCATTAAAACTTGTTTTTTCTTTGGATTTGAGGCAGCCCTCTCAAGAGAAAGGTGTTATATATAAACTAGAGACCAATGTCAAAATCATATCGCTACCTTAAAATTTTAGATCCTCTTTTTACTGTAGATACGTCGATGATACCTTCACGTCATTCCAGCATCTTTGGCAATGTTCCTCATTTTTATAATTTATTAATAATGCTCACGCGAATATCAAGTTTACAGTAGAGGTTGAAAATGAAGGTACTCTGCCTTATTTAGATTTGAGAATCTCTAGAAGTAACTCAGAATTTGCCACGTCAATCTACAGAAAACGTACCTATACAGGACTTACTAATAATTTTTATAGTTCCTGTCAACATTCTTTTAAATTAAACACCATCCACACATTGGTAAATTGAGCCCTTAAGTATTCAGCTTCTTGGAAAAGTTTTCATGATGAGAGATTTCATTTTTACTGGTTTTTCTAAGTCCAACTCTTTTCCACATGACTTAGTTTGAATAATTGGCAAGCAGATACTTCCAAGGTTCTTTTAGCCTTTATCTCCTAGTTTTGATGTTCCAAAAAGGTTATTTTATGCAACTTTTCCTCATATTTCTGATCTGAAATTCATATCCAATTTAAAACAAATCATTGAACAAAATATTCCGTGTCTCAAGGTCAAATTAATATCAAACAATCCATTTACAATAGGTTCCTTTTTTAATTTCAAAGATCGCCTTCAGCCCTTAATGAGATCCAACGTCATATACAAATTCACAAGCCTGGATGTTCAGGATCTTACGTTGGTTCAACTCGAAGGTTGCTGAGGATTCGATATTGCAGTCATTTAGGTTTTAGTTTCCGAACAGGACAAAGATTAAAACAACCTGAATTTTCTAATATCAGGAACCATGCTTTTAATTGTAAAATTGAGCTCCAGAAAGAACAGTTCACAATAATAGATCATGTTAAACATCCTGATCACTTAACTACCCTTGAGTCATTATACATTAAGAAACTTGTTCCTTCGTTAAATGGTAATGCTTCTTCAGTCACTCTATACTTTGCATAGTTCAGGTCGTCACTTGCATTTGACGACAGGTCATTCCATCTTCTCTCCTCATGGACGGTTAGTGTTTTGGATGTTCTCTTTCTTTTTACTGTTTTTACTTTGTACTTATTTCTCTTTTTTTATTTTTTTGGTTAATTTTAAGACTATTTTAATACATGTGAGTTCTGTTTGTGTTTTAAGGTTTTATATGTTATTTATTTGTCTTATTGCTTTTTGGCAGACTGATGATACACAGATGTTTCATGTGCGAAACGATTCGGTGTAATAAACTTTATCCTTTTACAATTTGTATCATGGACACCTGAAGATTCGTATATATATATATATATATATATATATAATATATATAATATATATATATATATATATATATATATATCTATATATATCATATATATATACTATATTATATGTAAGTAAGTCCATATCACATTTCCGTGATTCATATACATATATCGAGCTACAATGTCCTTTAATATCTAATTCACTCTACCTCGGAATTAATATATTTTCATATATGCTTAACCGAGGGGAATTTTTTTTTCTCGATAATAGATTTGCCTGGACCAGGGCGCGAACCTATGGATCCTTTCAAACCCAGGAACGTCAGTGAAGCGTTACCTACTACACCACCGCGAGAGTGTAGTAGGTAACGCTTCACTGACGTTCCTGGGTTTGAAAGGATCCATAGGTTCGCGCCCTGGTCCAGGCAAATCTATTATCGAGAAAAAAATTCCCCTTCGGTTAAGCATATATGAAAATATATTAATTCCGAGGTAGAGTGAATTAGATATTAAAGGACATTGTAGCTCGATATATATATATGTATGTATGTATACTCGTATATACATGTATATATAACCAGGATGTCATCTAACTTCTCTCATGGTAAGCACTTATACTTTATGGCTGAGATTGTCACTACAAACTCTTCCAGCCAGATGCAATATATGAAGTAATTCTGATGTCCGTAGCTTAATTATTTCGGTCATCATGAAAATCATTTCTTGCTCAAAACCTGCGCTGTATTATTTAAAGGGAGTGATATGAATTTGACATTGGTCTTTAGTTTATCTCGACCCTTTTCTCTTCAGAGTGCTGCCTGGAATCCAAAGAAAAATCAAGTTTTAATGATATAATACTTTTCCACAATACTTGAAATTGTCAGAAAATGATTGGATTTACTCAATACTTTGCTCTAATGGCCAAATAATTTTCTCTATTAATCTAAGCCCATTCTTCTATTATTCTTCATTTATACACTTTTTCCCCACATGCTTAGCATTAATCTAAGTCTTAACAACTGAAGTATTTTTGTGGTGCTCAGTCATTTCCACTAACATGAGGAGTCTAGGTTATGATAACCGAAGACCTCATTCACACTTGAGCGCACCAGTAAATATTCGTATTCTCTCACAAATGGCCCGCGATTTGGCGAACATCTACCGTGAGTCAAGCTGAAAAACACATTCAGTTTCTAAATAGTGCTATTTTCGCTCTGCTCGCTGAACAGTGAGGTAATGCTGACCCAATAACTTCCAAAAACCAACTCTCAAAATACAGGAAGATCTCTCTCTCTCTCTCTCTCTCTCTCTCTCTCTCTCTCTCTCTCTCTCTCTCTCTCTCTCTCTCTTCAAATAGGTTTATTCTTCATATTGAAATACCTAGGATTCAAGTGGGTAGAAATCTTCTGTTCATGTTATCATTGAACATGAATTACTTCTTTACATATTTATCTGTATATTTGCTCATCTACTTATTTCATTTCTTACAAATTTTACTTGATTGCTTCCTGATTTCATCCCTTACTTGCTCGAGTGCTTACAATCTTATGGTCCCCTGGCCTATCTATATCTTTATATGTTTTTACATAGTTCTTATTTGCTCGCTTATGTATTCATTTATTCATTTGCATATTTGTATTTATTGGTTTATTTATTGTCACATATGTAGCACATCTAATCTAACTGTTGTTTATGAAATAATCACAAAACTGATTATCTTGAACATGAACGCGATCATTATGTTAAGAATGAAACCAAAAGTAACATCTGACTTTTGCTTTTATGCAAAATTCATTTCCAAATAAATTTCCTTAACATCACAAACACCTTTGCTCTCTGGTATGGTTCACCTGCCTCTTCTTATGGCTTGATTTTTTACCTTTTCTGTGTTTTTTTTTTTTAATGCGTTTTTCTTCCTTATCAAGATTTCAGTTGCCTGTCAATTTCTAGGTTTATGTCACCTCAAAAACCTTGATATCACACACGAATACTAGAGCTGAAATTTAGTTTCCTTACATTCTTTTGAGAAATGGTAAAACCAGAAGTACTATTGTTTGTGCATCTCAAAGATATTTGGTTCTATAATGAACATATAATAATTACTGAAGATTGACTTGCAGCGATAAAGACAGATAATCACAGATTTTTTTTTTTTAAATATTGTATTTATTCAGAATTTCTAATTGTTCAACCATCAGGAAAGGTGAAGTTCGTTAGGAGGTAATGGCAGTTTTACAGGCAAGTTAATATTATTATTATTACTATTATCATTACTCCTTGGAATTTGAAATATTTATCAAGATTCAGACATATGACATTTTAATTAGAATAAACACTTCATGAGAACGTACATTATTGCAGCTGACAACATTAATTTGATTTACGTTCAAGTAGTTAAGCTTGACCCTTCTGCACATGATGTTCTAAGACGCTTAAACAGTTGTCCAGGTTATTGTACTTTTTTTCTCTTTGGTGAATTCTGTATCTGGTTCATTCTAAGACAGCTGTTCCTGTTCTAAAGAGCTAAATCAATTGTAGTGACCTTTTTAAGCATTAGAAATATTTTTTACTCTTTTAATCGCATTCTTAAGTTGTAAAACCGAGTGTTTGTAATAATATAGCATATCCAAAAAGGCCTTGGAATTAACACGAAAGATCTAGAACTCCGTTGTTTTAATTTCCTTTTAGCTTTTTATCTATTTCCATTAGTGCATGCACCCTTATTTCATATTCCTCCTTATAGCTTTAGTATTTCAAATAAATATAATTTCTGTCAATTTGCCTTCTTTGTTTGAGTTTGTCTTCTTAACATAAAAGTATTCTTTTTATTTTTCCCCTTTACATTCGTTCTCCTTCATATTCTCAATAACTCTTCTTTGTTACCTGTTTTGTAATTTCACTCATCTCTGCCATTCTGTCCAGATTTGATTCTGCAATAACCCCCTTCCTTTCTCGTGACAAACTTCTTGGAGCTTCATCTTCTGATCTTTTGTATCTTGTCTCTTCCTCTTGTCCTTTGAAGTTCTTTTAAAATCTATATCAGATATATAGGGTTTACAGATAACACTAATATTAGGGAATGGTCGCTATAGCTTTAGAGTGCTGCAGAATCAGAGCGTATTGCAAAAACTGGATCCTCTGAAAAATGCTTTCCATTTTACCATTTTCTTTACTTCTCTCCATTAGTCTACAGTGTTACCTTGACCTACGAGTTTAATTCGTTCCCTGGCCGAGCTCGCAGCTCAATTTGCCCGCACATCAAATCAATTTTCCCTTCCGTTCCAACCCTCAAAATGCCTGACCATATTTTTATGTTTCATGTTATTATATAAAGAAAATCCATATCTAAATAACAAATATTGTATAAAAACATAATAGAAAGAGTATTTAAAGATATAATAAGGTTTCATACACTGTACAGCTAGTGTTCAAATTACGATAATTCGTCTTACGATAATCCGATTTTACGAGAGACCTAATCCCAATAACCTAACTTTATCCCATCTTCTAGTTAAATAAGTTAAAAAAACAGCAAGAGAGAACGATGAAAGTATTGTTATAACGTTATACTCGTTGCGTAAATGTGCACGGCCATGAAGAACCGAACGAGAAAAAGTTTTTTTGCTAATTACAACCGAATTGGATAACAACATCCGTTTGGCTTGCATTTCAACCATAGTACGATAGTAAACAATTACCGTAGATATGTTATAAAGGACGTTATATGTAGAATAGGACTGAGATATTTTTTAGTAAATAATTTTATTCACTTCTAGGTATATCAGAGATCAACAAAGAGATATACGTTAAATTTTAACCATGTTGTAGCTGAGGCTGAGTAAACTGTTCAAGCTGCCAATGACTTTTATCGTGCATCGGCAACAAGGATAAAACTCCCGTAAACTTATGCCATCAAACAACGGTAGGTAAAATTGAGAGTTCTTTTTAATCAAAACTACTGAGCTTAAAAGAACACATTTTACTGTTGTTTCCACATTGACAAAAGATAAATATCGGGAAAACAGCGATCGGAATCACGTAATTTTTTTACTCAATAAACATGCCACCAACATAATCTGTTAACGAATCGTATTCAAGTCATATTTCGACTTAAAAACGCGTCACATAACGAAACCTTCCCTTGTCTCATATAAGTCAGGTATCTAAATATTTGTTTATCTAACTAGAAGCAAGAAAATTCGCTCAGAATTGAGTTAAATATGGTGAAACAAACTTGTATAGAGTTTAAGATTTAATGTTTAGCTTCGACAAGGGGCAAACATGAATATTGTCCAAAATACATCGAAATAAACAGGCATTGGTCTAGGGCAGATATATACGTCTAGAATGGTCTGGCTCACGAAGTCTGATTTATTGTGTAGAGGTGTGCAAGAACAATTATAATAATAAATAGATAAATAGCACTAATTAGATAGATAATCAGGGCCACGCAAAAATAATTGGCTTCCCCAGTAGGCCAACAAAAATGTTCGTTAGGCAGCAACTGGTGGCTCAGATATCGTTTATTTGTTTATTTACTTATTTGCCATCTATGTTAGTATTATTGCCATCTTAGAATTTTACTATAAAGTCAGATTTTAGTTTCGAAGAAGAAATGTCCACCATACTAGGTAAGACAGACGAGTTTCTGGCTTATTTTCGAAGAATAAGACTTACTTGACACAGGGTACAAGTAAAAGATTGCTTGTGATTGTATAATTAGAATAATACTTGACACAGGGTCAAGTATTATTCAAATAAATTGCTAAAGGAGATTAAATATTTGCTACCAAGTTAGATTGGTTTTGTGGTTGTAATTAGAATGAATACTTACCAAATGGCACAGGTACGCCAGTATATATCGGTTTGGTAGTTGTAATTAGAAGCATACAATTACATCGACAAAGGGTACAAATAAATGCCCATATTATAATTTGCTAGTTGTAATTGAATTAGAATAACACTACCTGGCACAGGGTTATAAATATAGATTGCCCTCTAGTTTGTAATAAGGAATACTACTGGTACCTGGCAAAAGGCAGGATATTCCAAATAGATTGCATCTAGTTTGAATTAATTATAACTAATTTACCTGGTACAGGGTTATTCCAAATAAATTAATTGTTCTTATAGTTATAATTAAAAGGCAAACATTACCTGGCACAGGGTACGCCAAATGAATGTGTCGTTGTATGATTTTAGTCCTACTTACCTGGCAACAGGACAAATATTCCAAATAGATTGCCTCTAGTTGTAATAAGAATATATTTACCTGGTACACAAAATTGGGGTATTCCAATAAAATTGCTTCTAGTTTTATAATTAGCAAGCATACTTACCTGGCAAACAGGTACGCCATTTTCCATATAAATTGGTTTTACAAATGTTTGCTTGTAATTGAATAATACTACCTGACACTCGTACACCAAAATAGAAGTGCTTCTAACCTTGCAATTTAGGTTAGCCAAGTACTACTGGCAACAGGGTACGTCAAATATAGATTGCCTTTCTTACTTGTAATTAGAATATACTTACCTGGCACTCTTACCTGGCACAGGGTTACACCAAATACATTGCTTCTAATTGTAATTAGAAGCATAAATTACCTGGCACAGGGATATTCCCCACGAAACCAATACCATTGCTTCTAGTTTTATTAGTTATTGGAACCTACTTACTGGCACAGGGTACGACCAAATAAAAGGAAATTGCTTGTTCTAATTAATTGGTAACTTAGAAACACTACTTACGTAGGCACAGGGTACACCAAATTGGAATTGTTGTTTCTAATTGTAATTAGTTTTAAGCATGGCTTACCTGGCACATTGTAACCACACCTAAATTGCATGTTTATTCTAATTGTAATTAGAAAAAGGCATTGCGGTTACATTAAAGTCAGATTTTTTAGCTTGTTTAACGAAAAAAAGCAAGAGAAATGTCCACCATACTAGGTAAGACAGACGAGTTTCTGGCTTATTTTCGAAGAATAAGACTTACTTGACACAGGGTACAAGTAAAAGATTGCTTGTGATTGTATAATTAGAATAATACTTGACACAGGGTCAAGTATTATTCAAATAAATTGCTAAAGAGATTGTTTGTGGTTGTAATTAGAATGATACTTACCTGGCACAGGTACGCCAGATATATGGTTTGTAGTTGTAATTAGAAGCATACTTACATCGCAAAGGGTACGCCAAATATATTATTTGTAGTTGTAATTAGAATAACACCTACCTGGCACAGGGTACTAAATATAGATTGCCTCTAGTTGTAATAAGAATAATACTTACCTGGCACAGGATATTCCAAATAGATTGCCTCTAGTTGTAATTAAAATAATATTTACCTGGTACAGGGTATTCCAAATAAATTGCTTATAGTTATAATTAAAAGCAAACTTACCTGGCACAGGGTACGCCAAATAGAATGTTTGTGTTTGTAATGAGAGTAATACTTACCTGGCACAGGATATTCCAAATAGATTGCCTCTAGTTGTAATAAGAATAATATTTACCTGGTACAGGGTATTCCAAATAAATTGCTTCTAGTTATAATTAGAAGCATACTTACCTGGCACAAGGTACGCCATATAAATGGTTTATGTTTGTAATTAGAATAATACTTACCTGACACTGCGTACACCAAATAGATTGCTTCTAATTGCAATTAGAAGCCTACTTACTGGCACAGGGTACGTCAAATAGATTGCCTTTACTTGTAATTAGAAACATACTTACCTGGCACAGGGTACACCAAATACATTGCTTCTAATTGTAATTAGAAGCATAAATACCTGGCACAGGGTACACGAAATACATTGCTTCTAGTTTTAATTAGAAGCCTACTTACTGGCACAGGGTACGCCAAATGGATTGCTTCTAATTGTAATTAGAAACATACTTACGTGGCACAGGGTACACCAAATGGATTGTTTCTAATTGTAATTAGAAGCATGCTTACCTGGCACATGTACACCAAATGTATTGTTTCTAATTGTAATTAGAAACATGCTTACCTGGCATAGGGTACACCAAATGGATTGCTTCTAATTGTAATTAGAAGCATACTTACCTGGCATAGGGTACACCAAATGGATTGCTTCTAATTTGAAAATTAGAAGCATACTTACCTGGAGGGCACTCAGGGTAATTAACCAAATGATGGTTGGGCGTGTCTATTGTAATTGGAAGCATACTTACCTGGCACAGGGTACCAAATGGAATTGTTTCTAATTTGTAATTAGAAGCTGCTTCCCTGGCAACGGGTACACCAAATGGAATTGGCTTCTAATTGGCAATTAAGAAAGCCTTACTTAACTGGCAACAGGGTACGTCAAATAGATTGCCTTTATTGTAATTAGAAACCATACTTACTGGCACCAGGGTACACCAAATACATTGGGCTTCTAATTGTAATAGGAAGCTAAATACCTGGCAAAAGGTACACACATACAGGTTGCTTTTCTAAGTTTTAATTAGAAGCCTAACTTACTGGCAACAGGGTGACGCCAAATGGATCTTTAATGTAAATTAGAAAAACCATACTTACGGTGGCACAGGGTACACCAAATGGATTGTTTTAATTGTAAATTAGAAGCATGCTTAACCTTGGACTGTAACACCAAATTGTATGTTAATAATGGGTAATTAGAAACATTGCTACCCTGGCATAGGGTACACCAAATGGGATTGCTTCTAAATTGTAATATTAGAAGCATACTTACCTGGCATAGGTACACCAAATGGATGCTTATAATTGAAATTAGAAGCATACTTACCTGGCCAAAGGGTACACCAAATTGCAATTGTCTTCTAATTGTAATTAGAAGCATACTTTACTGGCACAGCGGTCCACCAAAGAAGTTTCTAATTGTAAATTAGAAAGCATGCCTTACCTGCACAGGACACCAAATGATGTTCTAATGTAATTGGAAGATACCGACTGGCACACGGGTACACAAATGGATTGTTTCTAATTGTAATTAGAAAGCATACACCTGGCACAGGGTACACCAAATGGATTGTTTCTAATTGTAATTAGAAGCATACTTACCTGGCATAGGGTACACCAAATGGATTGTTTCTAATTGTAATTAGAAGGATACTTACCTGGCACAGGGTACACCAAATGGATTGTTTCTAATTTAATTAGCAAGCGCTACTTACAGGTCATCAGGTACACACCAAATATATTGCTTCTAGTTGTAATTAGAGGCAGACTTTCTTGGCACAGGGTACAATTCTCTTTATTAGAAGCATAACTTTACCTGGCAACAGGTACCCAATGGATTGCTTCTAATTTGTAATTATAAGCCTACTTACTTGGCACAGGTACGACCAATGGAATTGCTTCCTAATTGTAAATTAGAACGCATAAATTTACCTGGGTACTGGGTACATAACCAGGGAATGGATTGTTTTCCCTAAATTGTAATTAGAAGCATTACTTAACCTTGTCCAAAGGTTAACCCAATTGGAATTGCTTCTAATTGAAATTTAGCCTGGCATACTTTAGTGGCCAAGGTACACCAAATGGATTGTTTCTAATTGTAATTAGAAGCATACTTACCTGCACAGGGTACACCAAATTGGATTTTGCTTCTAAATGAAATTCGAAGATTACTTACCTGGCACAGGGTACAAATGGATTGTTTCTATTGTAATTAGAAATCATAATTACCTGTCACAGTGGTTTTACACCACCAAATGATTGTTTCTAATTGTAATTAGAAGCATACTTACCTGGCACAGGGTACACCAAATGGATTGTTTCTAATTGTAATTAGAAGCATACCTACCTGGCACAGGGTACACCAAATGGATTGCTTCTAATTGAAATTAGAAGCATACTTACCTGGTACAGGGTACACCAAATGGATTGCTTCTAATTGTAATTAGAAGCATACTTACCTGGCACAGGGTACACCAAATGGATTGCTTCTAATTGTAATTAGAAACATACTACCTGGCTCAGGGTTACATCCAAATGGATTGGCTTCTTCTAATTGTGAATTAGGAAGCATAACTTTACCCTTGGCACAGGGTCAACCAAAATGGATTGCTTCTCAACATTGAAATTAGAAGCATACTTACCTTGGCACAGGGTAACACCAAATGGATTGTTTCTAATTGTAATTAGAAGCATACTTACCTGGCACAGGGTACACCAAATGGTATTGCCTTTCTAATTGAAATTAGAAAGCATACTTACCAGCTGGCCACAGGGTACACCAAAACAATACATTGCTTTCTAGTTTGTAATTAGAAGCATACTTAAACCTAGGCACAGGGTACACCCAAAATGGATTGCTTCTAAATTGTAATTAGAAGCATACTTCTACCTGGCAATGTGGTAACACCAAATTTGGATTGCTTCTAATTGAAATTAGAAGCATACTTACCCTGGCCAACAGGGTTACAGCCAAAATGGATTGCCTCTAATTGTAATTAGAAGCGACTTACTTGCCACAGGGTACACCAAAGAAAATTGGTTTGTTTTAATTGGTAATTTAGAAGCATACTTACCTGGCACAGGGTACACCAAATGGATTGTTTCTAATTGTAATTAGAAGCATACTTACCTGGCACAGGGTACACCAAATGGAATTGTTTTCTTTAATATGTAATTAGAAGCCATAACCTTACCTGGCAAACGGGTTACACAAATGGGAATTGCTTCTAATTTGAAATTAGAAAGCATTACCTTACCTGGCACAGGGTACACCAAATGGATTGCTTTTAAATTGTAATTAGAAGCATAACTTAACTGGCACCAGGGTACACCAAAATGGATTGCGTCTGAATTGAAATTTAGAAGCATACTTACCTGGCACAGGGTCACATCCAAATACATTGCTTCTAGTTTGTAATTAGAAGCATACTTATACCTGGAGCACAGGGTACACCAAAATGGATTGCTTTTAATTTGAAATTAGAAGCATACTTTACCTGGCACAGGGTACACCAAGATGGAATTGCTTCTAATTGAAATTAGAATCATATCCTTACCTGGTCACAAGGGGTACCACCAAATGGATTGCTTCTAATTGAAATTAGAAGCATACTTACCTGGCACAGGGTACACCAAATGGATTGCTTCTAATTGAAATTAGAATCGTACTTACCTGGCACAGGGTACACCAGATGGATTGCTTCTAATTGTAATTAGAAGCATACTTACTTGGCACAGGGCACACCAAATACATTGCTTATAGTTGTAATTGGAATGATACTTACTTGGCTCAGGGTATATAAATAGATTGCTTCTAGTTGCAATTGCATTGATACTTACCTGGCAAAGGGTACACCAAAAAGATTGCTGTCATTTCCTTTGCTTCTTCCAGTATTTCGTATTTGCTTCCTAGTCACCAACCTCTCTGCTATATGTTTTATCGTCTAATATACTAAGTACTGAAGACTCCTTCCACAATCCAGGATTCCATCCGCTCACATCTGGTCCTCGGGTCTTCAGCTTGCTTCTGTTTGGAAAACTTTTAGTGCTTCTGTATCTTTATCCTCCACTGTTATTGCTTAATGATTGGTTTGGTTTTTGGCCTGCAGGTGATGGTTAGGCCAATGTTCGCCTTTTTCATGGTGTCTTGTTGATGAGATTATCTTCTGGGACCTCAATTTCTCCGCGCATTTCTCTCTAATTGTGTCTGGAGCTTCCTTTCTTGTGTGGCTTTCCCTCAGCTATTCCATTTATATCTATTTACTCTTCCTTTCTTCTTCTACATCTCCAACTATTCGTCCTTCGTTGTAGCTGTCTGTTTTTTCCTAAGTCTCAACTTGAGATCCTCCCTCGTCTTCTACAATCCAAGATTCCATTCGTTCACATCTGGTCCTCAAGTCTCCAGCTTGCTTCTCTCTGGAAAGCTTCTAGGGCTGTCGCATCGTCGTCCTCCGCTGTTATTCTTTTCCCTGAGCTTCCTTTTACCTTAGATTTCAAATCAGACGCATGCGAGCTTTGAAGCCTTCAAAGATGGCTTCTAAGGATCTCGAAGCTTGCGTCTAGAGTC
Source organism: Macrobrachium nipponense (assembly GCF_015104395.2). NCBI lineage: Eukaryota > Metazoa > Arthropoda > Malacostraca > Decapoda > Palaemonidae > Macrobrachium > Macrobrachium nipponense. The sequence continues at coordinate 26,285,886 of NC_087211.1, read as the reverse complement.
TTTGGATCCAGTGAACCTTATAGCGTTGGGGTACAGTTCTTTTTTCAATCCATCTTTGTATCTTGAGTCTTCGCATTAGCATGTGAATTTCATTTCATTATTCCTTTCTTGGTCGATCTTCATTGGGTGGCAGGGCAGACCTGGAGCCTCAAGGATTCTAAAACGACTTCGGTGTAAACAACCCATAAGACTTAAGCTGAATTCTAATTATATTTCTCCTAGTCAGTTCTCCTGCTTACTGAAAGCTTCCCGTTCTCACCCTTCAAGGAAGAGATTCCAGTAGATCTGAAGCAGCATGTTGGGGGGGGGTGACCGATGCTATGGCGGAGTATGGAGTCTTGGACTCCAGACTTCGGAGAACGAAAGGGACTTGAGGAAATGGGCAGGAGCGTTCTTATATGCTCGAGAAAAAAAAAAACCGAAATTTATCATTTATCTCCAGTATATCAGCTTCCTTGACATAACTTCAAGTCAGGCGTTCTTTTTGTAATGTTATGATGACGAGTGCAACTACAGAATATTTTCTTCTGAGGTAAACCTTGTGTTTATATTTATTTCTTATTTATTTCTTTTTATTTACTTATATCTCATTAGATACATACTCACTGTGTGAGTGTGATATTATAGGTTTTTCACTGAATGATTTGTGCGCCTGATGTAACTTCAGATGTTATACTTCTCTCTCTCTCTCTCTCTCTCTCTCTCTCTCTCTCTCTCTCTCTCTCTCTCTCTCTCTCTCTCTCTCTCTCTCTCAAAATACAGCTAGTTGTGAATTGAGAGTAACTATCGCATTGCCAATTGGCGGCCACACCGTTGGAAGGAAAATTTACCCTGCAATTTAGACAAAACAGTTGTTGTCGGTGCTGTGATTTTGCAGATGTTATTGCTCGAGATTGCAATGCAGATGTACTGAGCTTTTTAATTTTTTCTGGTAAAGAAAATTCTCTGTTTTTTCTGGGATGATCCTAAGGGCTTTACGTGTCTGTAGCCCGCAGTTTATTGACGCTGAAATTAAAACTATTTATGATATTGCATTGAAACTTAAATACCCAAGGACTTTTATAGATGTGGCATGGAAAAGAGCTAGACAAACATTTTTTTCAACTAATGACAAACTTGAATTTAGTAAGCATAACATTCTAAAATTACCTTATGATGAAAGGTTTTTAGATACTCCTAGAATTTTAAAGCTTTCTAACATAAATGTTGTTTTCAGTAATATTAATGTCAAGAGTTTAATAATAAAAAATTCTCCTAAATATCTTCCAGGCTGCATATATGAAATTCCTTGCAAAAAGTGTGATAAAGTCTATTACGGACAAACCTGTAAAACTCTTTCACAACGTCTCAAACAACATCAATATTCTGTGAGAACGGGGCAAATATCGAATGGATTATTCGTACATATGAGAGATTTAGACCATCCTATTAACTGGAGTCAAGCAAGAGCCTTAATCCCATGTAATGACACAGTTAAAAGGAATATCATTGAATCTTGTTTCATCAAGTCAAGTAATAGAAATGTTCTAAATTTAAGTCTTGGTATATTTAAACTTGATGCTTTCATTATGAAAAAAGTTGTAGATAAATATAAGCAACAAAATTAATATATTCAGTTTTTACATGTTTTGGACTGTAAAGGTACTTTGTAATTTCAGTTAGGTTTGTGACGGTGTGATATCCGATAATCCTGGATTATCTCTTTTAATTATTACCCTTTTGACAATTAACCATCTGGTATTCTTGATCTTGTTTTGTACCTGAGACCTTTCTTTCTAGTTGTACTTCATTAACTCCTTGACAATGTCTGAGTAAATACGAAAGCGCTTGGATTTCTGACTATCATTTTCCTGTGGGATTTGCTTATATATATATATATATATATTATATATATATATATATAGATATATATATATATATATATATATATATATATATATATAGGTAATGCCAGGGAGGGAAATGGAAAGGCGAGAGAGCCAAGAACTTTTGGTCTAACACAACCCTTTACTTAGGCACAACTGATCATAACAGAGGTTAGGTTAAGGGACTTAGAATTTATTCCTTATATTCATATTTTTCATATACTCATGTGGGTTGGGTTAGGTTAGGTTAAGGGTCTTTGAATTTTTCACTCAGTAGGTTAGGTTAGATTAGGTTGGGTTAAGTTAGGTTAAGGGTCTTAGAATATTTTCACTCAGTGGGTTGGTTTAGGTTATGTTAAGGTACTTAAATTTTTTCACACAGATTTATTTTTATGTGAAATGGTGGTTTTTTTCATCTGTAGTGTATACCTTGAGCCAAAATGGGGTTGGGTATTTTTAAGGAGTGGGTTAGGTTAGGTTAGGTTAGGTTATGGGACTTGGAATTTTAGCACTCATATTCATGTTTATGTGAAATTGTGTTTTTTTCATCCGTAGAGTATATCTTGAGCCAAAATGGGGTTGGGTATTTTCAAGGGGTCGTGAATTGGTGTTTTTTTTTCATCTGTAGGGTATATCTTGAGCCTAAATGGGATACGGTATTTTCAAGGGGTCCAGCAAAACCATGGTTTTCCTGTCCAAAGAGTTCTTCATGAGCCATTTTGGGTTTCTTTCCTGAACTAGAGCGAAATATTTGGTGGTTTTCCCGTGGAGTCATTAATGGTCAACGTACATGAGGTTAAGATAAAGACAACCTTACGGGGTTAATCGCCTGTGAGCCGAATTGGTTGTCGGGTGTTGAGGTTGAGGCGAAATGGGGTCTTTTTCCCTACTGATGTCTAAAGGAAATGCCATGAAAGTCATGTGACAGTTTTTATATGGCTCACATGGGGAAATCATCGAAAATAAAAAAGCAGCGTGATGTGCACCATATATCAGATATGCGCAGAGAACAGTGTAATATTCGTTTATGTCAGCGAAAACAGCCACGTCATCAGTTGAACAGATGCTAAAGTGACAGTTTATTCCAATAGTATACGAGAAAGAAATATTACTGAATTCAGATTTATAATAGAAAGTCTATTAGAGAGTACGAATATTACCCAAAGAATGCATAAGCCCAATCCACTTATTTCAAAAAGATATAGGAAAAGTGTTTAGAGTTTACCTGGGCATGACAGCAAAGGTGCGACTCAGCATGCAAGGAACAACAAATGTTGTAAAAGGAGTACTGACTTCAGACGTTAGTAAGATTATCATTCTTCCTTTTCCCCACCCATTAGGTGTGGAAATATTTCCAACCGACTGTACATTCATTTGTAATGTGAGATCATATACATTATTTATTGTAAATCGTGACCACTGAGTATCAGTCCTCTTGAAGATGTCTAAGAACACTAAAGACGAAACAGGTTGCGATATATATTCCCCATGTTTCATTTGTCCGGCACATCTGTAATATATTTGAATATATATATATATATATAATATATATCTATATATATATATATATATATATATATAATGTATATAATAAGTTATGTATATCACATATATACATATATATATATATATATATATATATATTTTATATATATATATATATATATATAGGATATATATATATATAATATATATAGATATATATATTATATTATATATATATATATATATATATATAATATAATATATATATAATTAATATAAATAATAATAAATAATATTATAAATAGATATATATATGTGTGTGTGTGTGTGTGTGTGTGTGTGTGTGTGTGTCAACGAAAAGTCACTGGAAAAGAAATGTTTAAGTTAACTTATATTTTCTTGTTCACAAAATTTCATCGGTAACTTATATATTTTCTTTCATTTTTCTTGTTTCACTTACAGGGATTCCCCATATCAGGATATTAAAATTAAATCAAATGTCAAAACGCTCGTAATATCCTGTAATTCTTTTATGACTCTAATTAGGAAAGTGTACTACCTCACATTGTATATTTTAAAAGATAAGTATGTTCCTGAACTACTTCTGATGTGTTCTAACTAGATACGTATAATAAAATGGGAGTGAGAGCGTGAATTCAAATCCGTCAGATGCAGCTGTTGAGGGAAAATCGGATCTGTCAGTCACGTCGTCACTTGAGAGGTCGAACGTCCTTTGGAAACATCGCCTGAGAATGATTGCTTTACATTCGGTCATGGGAGCAGAATTGTGTGCGTTTTTTTTTTTTTTTGGTCCTCATCGAAAAAGTTACGACTTAGGATCAAGACGAAGCCAAGTCTTTGGAAAAAATATATGGGATTGGAGGAGCTCAAACAACCGAAAAGGTAAATGACCTGAACAACCCTAAAACTTGATCATTGTTCCTCGAGGAAGCTTTAAATGGAAACAAACAGAAGGGATATGAGACACTAACGATCAGACCATGGAACATAAAAAGTGGAAAAATCTCATGAAACAGAAAGGCATGATAAAAAAGGGGCCATCAGTATTCCATAGGACACCAGCTATTTTTGGACAACAATTTTCTTTCGGATGCGCCTTGCCACCACACCCATGGGCGATGGGTATAACTTTCATTACCTGTCATCTTACTGCAAGAAACAGCGAGGAAAAGTGAAAGGGAAGGAGAGTGGAAGTGGCATAAGGAAATGGAGGGAACGCCTGGTTAAAAAGAGATAAAGGCAAAATATTTGAGAGCCATCCATAAAGAACTCACAGCCATGAGGACAAAGCGTGATATAATTATTTGTATTTTAAGATTTTTAAGAAATCAGGGCCTGGAGAGGGTCGCCATCGACGAAAACTGGTCATCAAAGCTTCACATTTGTGTACGTTAATACTTTACTTGTGGTGCTGGTTTACTTTCTTAACTACGCACAAATATAATATATGTTGTTATAATAAATATATATATATATATATATATATATATATATATATATATGTAATATTATATATATATGATTAATTACACATCACCGTTGGCCGACTGGATAACGTCACTGGCCGTTCCTGATTTCGTTCCCAGTCCCTGGGACGGTGGTTCGATCCCATGGGGGACGGGGAAATTGGAAATTTTATTTCAACTAAAAATCCCCCTTCGGTACATATATGAAAAATTATATCAATTCCGAAGGATAAGCGAATTTAGATATTAAAGGACATTTGTTATCTCCGGAATGATTGATATTATTATATTTATATATTATTATATAATATTAATATATTAATATATATCTATATTGTGTGTGGGTGTGGTGGTGTGTGTGGTTGTGGTGTGTGTGTGTGTGTTTTGTTTGGGGGTATTGTGAATTCCTCATAACCGATCAGTCTTTGGACAATAACCAAGGGAATCTGAATTCAATTCCTTGGATGGGAAGAACCATTTAGACTCATTTTGTCAAGATAAGATAACTGGGATTTATGTACCCGGTAGATTAATTCGACTAACGTGAGTAGCAGGGTCATGGAGGTCTGTAACCCCTATCCCAAGATGGCAGCTGAGAACTGGAAAATGTATCACCGTCTGGAGTCCACCATCTCATTTTTTGGAAAAGTTTGATGTTGATGGCGTTTATTGCAGACACAAAGATATATTATTATATTTATATATATATATATTATATGTAATATATATATATTATATATATAAATCTATTAATTGATATATATATATATAATATATTATATATATACTATATATAATATAGAAATTATTAATTAAGTATTTATTAAATATATTATATATATATTATATAATTTAAAATATATATATATTATATATATAATTATATATATATACAGGTATATATGATAACTATATACGGCGAAGCGCTCTTATTACATCATCCACAAAAGTTCTTCTAAGCTATGGGCTCTCTAAACTAAGATGCAAATAAAACGGTTGCTGTCCCGGGACCATGCACCTGTAATCTAGGAACTCTTAAGGTACGAAGAAACCCTTCGCTTTCCTACACCTCTCTCTCTCTCTTCTCTCCTCTCTCTAACTCTCTCTCCTCTCTCTTCTCTCTCTTCTCTCTCCTCTCCATGACCACCCACCACCAGGCGGAAGGTTGGAGTTTATGCATTTAGGGCGGTGACAGCGATATCGTCAGAAACCAAACTTATTCCATTCCTTTTTGTCTTTTTTCTCATCAGGGAGAATGCTTAAGCGGATTTCATTCTCTTGAATGTATTTTTTTAGATGCTTGCTTCGTGTAACAAATGAGAGAGTTTTCTTACAAGCTTTTTTAGTTTTCACATTTTAAAATGTATCTGTTGAGAGACGATCTTATCTAACTCCTACACAGTCACGCACACGATAAATACTGCATACGAATCAGGTAATAGTGAACTAGACTCTTGTTCCAAACTTCTGATAAAGCCTGGTTTCTACACCTTATGCCAGTAATTTAGTCGAAGTGGCGAGTAGTTTTAAGTTCCTTACTTTTCCTACTAAACTGATCAATTTTCGTTCGCACCAACCAGCCAAGGCAGCAGTTAACATTAGTGTGTAAGGCATCGCTTAGATTGAACAGGGCAACGGTCTTACTGGATCTTCGGGAAAGATATGCCAATTAACTTTTCTGCTGAAGATGGCTCTGTTCCTTTGGCAGGCAAGAATGATACATTAAGAAATGTAATGAAAATACTATAATTCAAGACTAATTAAATATATGTATTTAACCTAAATTGCCTTTTCACTTTCCTTATTATTATTGCATTCATGCTTCCTATTCATTCATCTAATATGGTGAACCATTTCCCACCGATGGAGTGTAAACAAAAGGTCCGTCCCGGCACCCAGATTTTTTTGGATTCCTTGACTTTTGTTTTTCTTCAATTTCTTGTGAGTAGGCGTGATCTTGAGAAGAAAAAAAAACAAACAAATATAGAATTAATAATGTAAATTAACCATGAATAAAAGCAAAAACATATAGCCAGGTTTTTTAACCAATTTTGTTAACCTTATCACAACTGGCGAAAAAAATTTACTAACATGGATTACGGAGGCATAAAAAACATGGAAAATTACCTTATGTTCTTGATTTTCGCCTTTTATTCTCCTTCTCTACAAACTCCCGGTATATCCATGTTTTGTTTCTCCAAATCAGCGTAGGCACTTTGCGTTGATTTTGTTTATTTTTATACTTGTGGACCCATTTAACATTCCCACAAGCTCTCATGTTGTAAATAATTTTGAAATAAGTTTTAGTGTTGTTCTCTTCCTTCCCTCGAAATGCCATTTCGTGCGGCAACCTTACAACCTCATTGAACTCCAGTAAATTACTAAATTCAACACGTGTTCTCACTGGTTTAGTGGATACGGAATGACAAGTGGGGCGGGAGCTTACTACTTGTCCGTAAAAAATAGCAAGATTTTTTGGATCGTTATTAAACACTAAATCACTAAATTGCTTACTAAAACACTACGTTGACTAAAGACTGTTTGGTGTTTCAGACACGTTTTAGTAACTAAATTACCTTCGCCACTTGACTAAATTACTGGCCATAGTGTGAACCAGGCTTAAGAGAGATTGTACTTTACCCAAGTTGTGGGGTAGTTTTGCGTTTTCCTTATTTACGTCAAGTGGAAATGCGTATTGTGTGGAAGAAAAGTATTATGTTTTGTTGTGTTTGCATTTAGTTGTGAAAACATTGTCCTTGGTTGTTTAGTGTATTTAGTTGTGAAAAGTATTGTGTTTGGTTGTTTTATGTATTTAAATGTAAATATACATGTTAGTAGTACTTGAGTGAAAATGATAGGTCGTCATTTGTTTATGTAGGTTCGGTACCTTTCGAGTTTTCCGAAGTTATATGACGGACGGAAGGCAGTTATGGATCAAGATCCCGTTTAGAGTGGTCACAAGTCGTTTGGATCTCTTGGAGTTTTCGGTGTCTCCAAATCCACTTAAGTATTCCCTCTCATCTAAAAGATCATTTAGGGAAACTCCTTTAGAAGATATGCGTATCTATAAGTGTAAGAAGAATTTTTTGTGGTGTCCCTAAGATGAGGGTTACGAAGATTTTGCTAACGCCTATCTGTGTCAAATCAGGCCAATGGTAACGAATCCGCAATTTGAATTAACAGTAAGTTTGTATCATTTATATATTAATTAATATACACAACGCAATGCAATGTTTTAAGTACAATTTAGAATGAGTGAAATAACCTGGGTGTCGCAGCATAAACTTAGGCTACAGTTAGGTTAGTGCATTTCAGTTAATTTAGCAGGCTATGCAATCTCTTACGATTTGAAATGCTGTACATATTCTGAACGAGTCGGAATAACTCTGTTGCAACTCATGTCCCTGAAAGATTTACTTTCATTGATATACGGTTATGAAAAAACTATGGGACATACTGTCCGTGAATAGAAGAGAAGATGAGATAAAAATGTTAGAGGAAGGACTCGAAGGGGAATTACAAACGAATGCTTATGAGAGAGAGAAAAGACAGAGAAACTAACAAGGGCTGAGAGAGAGAGAGGAAAAATAACAGACGAATTGAGAGGGAGAGAGAGAAAGAGCAGCGATCCTATCGTCTTAAAATAAGGTTATTTTATGACTAGGCCTAGATTTTTTTCAAACTTGATTGACTGACGTAATTCAGTACTTTAATTTATAAATTGTAACGTTAAATAATATACCTGACACTTTTATAAGTTACGGCGTCAATGAGCCAGTTGTCACGATGCCCCAGATAGCTCAAATCATTCATTCATAAGTTAGTGCTCATCGAAAAGTGTGCAATATTTTCAGTTGGGCTGAGCTTGTGTGTATCACTTAGTTATCAGTCTTTCAGTATTGCTACAAGGATCTTCTCCTTATCTCTTGAGGCAAGCTTCATAGGAATAAGGAAAAAACATTCAAGAATTATTCCATTTAATTCTTCCATTTGACAAACTGTTTCCCCGCCTCTCGGTGCGTCTTCAAGATTGGATTACAAATTGACATACAAGGTTTAACTACTGCATGCGCAAGTTTGAATTTTAGAAATTATGTCATTGTGGTGTTGAATTTGTATTGGTCGACTAGTTTCAGGCTCTCGCTGGTGGTCTGGGAGGCAACATGGGCATTCTTGGTACTCCTTAAGATGCGTCCTGTGCCGCGGCTTACGGCAAAGGGCGTGGGCAAGGGCATGATTCCCTTCTCTGGTCGGTAGTCGTTCTATGCTTCATTGTTGGTAGTCTTGTCCAGTGGGGTTCTGTCACTGGAGTCTCCCTCCAGATTCTCACAGATGTCTTGTGATTTCCTTGAAGAAGGGAGGATGAAATCTATGTTCCTCTGTATATTTAACACAGGCTGTTATTGATGTATATACTCACAACTTCTGCTATTTGCAATGTATGGAACTGGGCTTATCTATGCATGATCTCTGAGCTTTCTAATAATTCTTTTAGTGTCAGTTCATGCTTGTGGTCATCTACGTAGCGTTGAAATATTGCTCCTTAGTTTCGGTAAGCTTACAATCATTTGCGTAGAGGGGTAAATGGTGTGAAATATGTAGTAGCTGTTGAGAGCTTGATATGTTCCTTTGGTACATTTAAATTTGTATTGTATACTGCGTTGGTCGAGTCCCACATCTCTCTACTGGGGTGGTTCTATTTCACATTGCAAAGGTTCTTTGCAGGTTCAGGATTCGTAGGTGTTGCACAGCAGGCAATTATCCTCTTCGTGGCCTTGACCGCATCCTTAAACTGGCTGTGATATGCAACTTTGTATTACAACGTGATGTTTCTCAATGAGGTAGGTGACATGACTGATGTGCTGGCATACACATCCAACTGTTTTCGCAAGCAACCTTGTATTAGGTTGCTGTCGTATCCATTAACAGGTAGGAGCTGCCTAATGCGTTCGAGCTGTGCGTGAGTAGCTTTCCATGAGGAATGCTAGAAGAATTATTAGAAAGTACAGAGATTGTCCACTGAAAAGATCAGTTCAACAGACCGCAAATAGCAGAAGCTGTTATTATAAAACAGCAACAGCCTGCATTAAATATACAGAATTGAAAGTGAAGGAGTGACAAATGATTGAAATAATGAGCTCTGGGATTGGACTGAGAGAGGGGGAGTGGGAAAGAACTTGAATGAGAGCGAGAGAGCTCTGAGAATTGAAGATTAAAAAATGCATTGACAGGAAGGAGTAGATAGAAAGTTAAAAAATGGCTTTTTGGAAAGGACTGAAGGGATTCGGTAAGGATTGTAATGAAGGGAACTTAGGAATACGGAGAAAGGAGAAAGAGGAGGCAGAGAAAGGAGAGTTAGCAAAAGAAGATAAGATTTAGGAAATGTACACACTCATTCATAAGAATAAAAAATTTCCTGTTGTCTATAAAGAAAAACACTTAGCAATCTCCTACAAGTTAAATCTCTCTCTCTCTCTCTCTCTCTCTCTCTCTCTCTCTCTCTCTCTGCAAATCTCTGCTATCCTCTGACCATGAAACGTGGGCTATTTCCAGGTTTCACGGTTACGCCTTCCTCCAGACGAAGTTATCCAATAGTGTTGATTTTAGTTTCCTGTAAAAGAAAACTATTGAGAAATTTATTTATTGCAAATTGGTATGTTGATCATCCACCTTCCAGTTTTATATTTTATTTAAGGTTAAAGTTACCAATAATCGTGTGTCTGGCAACGATATAGACCAGGCCACCACCGAGCCGTTGTTGAAATTTCATGAGCCGCGGCTCATACAACATTATATCGAGACCACCAAAAGATAGATCTGTTTTTGGTGGCCTTGATTATACGATGTACAAAACAAACTGGAGGATTTTTTACTATTTTTTTCAATACTTGTCAGCTCTTGAGCATCCAAAGTGAAAATGCTCTTGAAGTGCGGCTCTTACAACGTCACGCGATTCTGCAAAGGACGCGAACATAAAAATGATTTTGCAAAGGACGCGAACATAAAAATGATTTCGTAAAGGACGCGAACAGAAAAATGATTTTGCAAAGGACACGAACATAAAAAATGATTTTGCAAAGGACGCAAACATAATAATTATTTTTCAAAGGACGTGAACATAAAAATGATTTCGTAAAGGACATGAACATAAAAATGATTTCGTAAAGGACGTGAACATAAAAATGATTTTGTAAAGGACGTCAACATAAAAATGATTTCGTAAAGGACGCGAACATAAAAATGATTTAGTAAAGGACGTTAACATAAAAAGGATTTTGCAAAGGACGTGAATAATTAAAGGATTTTGCAAAGGACGTGAACATAAAAATGATTTGTTCAGGAATACAATTTTAATTTTCAATTCGATGCTCTCCAATAAAATAAATAGCAGTTGTTGCATGGAATACAATTTCCAAAATCCGGGGAAAGCATTGTATTAATTTTGGATTGCTTTTAGATGATAATAAGGATTTCCTTGATGCGTTCGTGTTTCATTGTCGTCATAATAGTAGATCTGAAATTGCCGAAGCTATTCTTTCTTGTTAGTCTTTAAGAAATATTCCTTTCTTGTTAGTCTTTAAGAAATATTCCACACAATTCGCGCCATTTTCTTTCTTCATTTTGCAGTTGGTTCCAAATCTACAAGATTATATAATTAATTTCAAGAACTACCGGACTGTAAAGCTTATGAGAGCAATCTTTGAAAACTTTCTTAAATACCTACAGTACGCAGATAGAGAGAGAGAGAGAGAGAGAGAGAGAGAGAGAAAGAAATTTCTCTTCCTTTTTATGACGTAGGATTTTTTATGTGAAACTGTTTTTTAAGTACAAATCCACGTTTCATTTATTGTTTCTTCCACATACACATATATTTTGAATAATTTTCATAATCGTTAAAAGTGGCATTCTCAGTTCCCGTGATATTTCGTTTTATGGGTTGACTGTGTCTATTTTCCTTCATTCACACGGCAATATGATCCAACTCAATCCTACCTTCATTGACTCGGGCTTTTTCGTCTCCATATCCTCAACTCGTGAAGCTTCCTCCCACATTTCTTTTCAGAGTGTCTGTCTTGCTTTGCGGAAAATCTTGGTGATTGTCTACTTGGTTTACGAAACCAAATCTCTCTCTCTCTCTCTCTCTCTCTCTCTCACGCACACACACACACACACACACACACACACACACACACACACACACACAGCTTATTTGGAACCAGACAGTTACTTTCGAAGAAGAAATATCCACCATACTAGGTAAGACAGACGATTTTCTGGCTTATTTACGAAGAATAAGACTTACTTGACACAGGGTACACGTAAAAGATTGCTTGTGATTGTGTAATTAAAGTAATACTTGACACAGGGTACGCTAAAGAGATTGTTTGTAGTTGTAATTAGAATAATACTTACCTGGCACAGGGTATGCCAAATTGATTGCTTCTAGTTGTAATTAGAATGATACTTACCTGGCACAGGTACGCAAAATATATGGTTTGTAGTTGTAATTAGAAGCAAACTTACATGGCAAATGGTACGCCAAATATATTATTTGTAGTTGTAATTAGAATAACACCTACCTGGCACAGGGTACTAAAAATAGATTTCCTCTAGTTGTAATAAGAATAATACTTACAACTGGCACAGGGTATTCCAAATAGATTGTCTTTAGTTGTAATTATAATACTTACCTGGTACAGGGTATTCCAAATAAATTGCTTATAGTTATAATTAGAAGCAAACATACCTGGTACAGGGTAAGCCAAATAGAATGTTTTTGTCTGTAATTAGAATAATACTAACCTGCCACACGGTACACCAAATAGATTACCTCTAGATGTAATTAGAATAATACTTACCTGGCACAGGGTACTAAAAATAGATTGCCTCTGGTTGTAATAAGAATAATATTTACCTGGTACAGGGTATTCCAAATAAATTGCTTCTAGTTATAATTGGAAGCATACTTACCTGGCACACGGTACGCCAAATAGATTGTTTATGTTTGTAATTAGAATAATACTTACCTGACACTGCGTACACCAAATAGATTGCTTCTAATTGCAATTAGAAGCCTACTTACCTGGCACAGGGTACGCCAAATAGATTGCCTTTGCTTGTAATTAGAAACACACTTACCTGGTACATGGTACACCAAATGGATTGCTTCTATTTGTAATTAGAAGCATACTTACCTGGTACAGGGTACACCAAATGGAATGCTTCTATTTGTAATTAGAAGCATACTTACCTGGTACCGGGTACACGAAATACAATGCTTCTAATTGTAATTAGAAGCATACTTACCTGGCACAGGGTACCCCAAATACATTGCTTTTTGTTGTAATTAGAAGCATACTTACCTGGTACAGGGTACACTGAATGGATTCTTCTAATTGTATTTAGAAGCATACTTACCCGGTACAGGGCACACGAAATACATTGCTTCTAGTTGTAATTAGAAGCATACTTACTTGGCACAGGGTACACTAAATGGATTGCTTCTAATTGTAATTAGAAGCATAATTACCTGGCACAGGGTACACGTAGTACATTGCTTCTAGTTGTAATTAGAAGCATACTTACCTGGCACAGGGTACACCAAATACATTGCTTCTAGTTGTAATTAGAAGCATAATTACCTGGCACAGGGTACACCAAATAAATTGCTTCTAGTTGTAATTAGAAGCATAATTACCTGGCACAGGGTTACACCAAATAAATTGCTTCTAGTTGTAATTAGAAGCATAATTACCTGGCACAGGGTAGACCAAATACATGCTTCTAGTTGTAATTAGAAGCATAATTACCTGGCACAGGGTTACACCAAATAAAATTGCTTCTAGTTGTAATTAGAAGCATAATTACCTGCACAGGGTACCACCAAATGCGGATTGGCTTTTTAGTTGTAATTAGAAGCATAATTACCTGGCACAGGGTACACCAAATAAATTGCTTCTAGTTGTAATTAGAAGCATAATTACCTGGCACAGGGTAGACCAAATAAATTGCTTCTAGTTGTAATTAGAAGCATAATTACCTGGCACAGGGTACACGGAATACATTGCTTCTAGTTGTAATTAGAAGCATACTTACCTGGCAGGGTACACGGAATAATTGCTTTCTAGTTTGTAATTAGGAAGGGATAAGTTACTGGCACAGGGTACACCAAATAAATTTGTTCAAGTTGGTTAAATTAAGAAGCATAATTACCATGCACAGGGTACACCAAATAAAATTGCTTTCTAGGTTGGTAATTAGAAGCATAATTACCTGGCACAGGGTAGACTTCCCTTGGCAACAGGGTAGACCAAATACATTGCTGCTAGTTGTAATTAGAAGCATAATTACCTGGCACAGGGTACACCAAATAAATTGCTTCTAGTTGTAATTAGAAGCATAATTACCTGGCACAGGGTACACCAAATAAATTGCTTCTAGTTGTAATTAGAAGCATACTTACTTGGCACAGGGCACACCAAATACATTGCTTCTAGTTGCAATTGGATTGATAATTACCTGGCAAAGGGTATACCAAAAAGATTACTGTCATTTCCTTTGCTTCTTCCAGTATTTCGTATTTGTTTCCTAGTTCACCAACCTTTCTGCTATATGTTTTATCGTCTAACATACGAAGTACTGAAGACTCCTTCCACAATCCAGGATTCCATCCGCTCACATCAGGTCTTCGGGTCTCCAGCTTGCTTCTGTTTGGAAAACTTTTAGTGCTTCTGAATCTTTATCCTCCACTGTTATTGCATAATGATTGGTTTATTTTTTGGCCAGCAGGTGATGGTTCGGCCGATGTTCGCGTTTTTCATGGTGTCTTGTTGATGAGATTATCTTCTGGGACCTCAATTTCTCCGTGCATTTCTCTCCAATTGCGTCTGGAGCTTCCGTGCTTGTGTGGCTTTCCTTCAGCTATTCCATTTATATCTATTTACTCTTCCTTTCTTCTTCTTGTCTACTTCTCCAACTATTCCTCCTTCGTTGCAGCTGTCTGTTCTTTCCTAAGTCTCAACTTGAGATCCTCCCTCGTCTTCTACAGTCCAGGATTCCATCCGTTCACATCTGGTCCTCAAGTCTCCAGCTTGCTTCTCGCTGGAAAGCTTTTAGGGCTGTAGCATCGTCGTCCTCCGCTGTTATTCTTGTCTCTGAGCTTCCTTTTACCTTAGATTTCAAATCAGACGCATGCGGGCTTCGAAGCCTTCAAAGATGGCTTCTAAGGATCTCGAAACTTGCGTCTAGATTCTTTGGATCCAGTGAACCTTATAGCGTTGGGGTACAGTTCATTTTTCAATCCATCTTTGTATCTTGAGTCTTCGCATTAGCATGTGAATTTCATTTCATTATTCCTTTCTTGGTCGATCTTCATTGGGTGGCAGGGCAGACCTGGAGCCTCAAGGATTCTAAAACGACTTCGGTGTAAACCATCCATAAGACTTAAGCTGAATTCTAATTATATTTCTCCTAGTCAGTTCTCCTGCTTACTGAAAGCTTCCCGTTCTCACCCTTCAAGGAAGAGATTCCAGTAGATCTGAAGCAGCATGTTAGGGGGGGATGACCGATGCTATGGCGGAGTATGGAGTCTTGGACTCCAGACTTCGGAGAACGAAAGGGACTTGAGGAAATGGGCAGGAGCGTTCTTATATGCTCGAGAAAAAAAAAACCGAAATTTATCATTTATCTCCAGTATATCAGCTTCCTTGACATAACTTCAAGTCAGGCGTTCTTTTTGTAATGTTATGATGACGTGTGCAACTACAGAATATTTTCTTCTGAGGTAAACCTTGTGTTTATATTTATTTCTTATTTATTTCTTTTTATTTACTTATATCTCATTAGATACATACTCACTGTGTGAGTGTGATATTATAGGTTTTTCACTGAACGATTTGTGCGCCTGATGTAACTTCAGATGTTATACTTCTCTCTCTCTCTCTCTCTCTCTCTCTCTCTCTCTCTCTCTCTCTCTCTCTCTCTCTCAAAATACAGCTAGTTGTGAATTGAGAGTAACTATCGCATTGCCAATTGGCGGCCACACCGTTGGAAGGAAAATTTACTCTGCAATTTAGACAAAACAGTTTTTGTCGGTGCTGTGATTTTGCAGATGTTATTGCTCAAGATTGCAATGCAGATGTACTGAGCTTTTTAATTTTTCCTTGTAAAGAAAATTCTCTGTTTTTTTCCGGGATGTTCCTAAAGGCTTTACGTGTCTGTAGCCCGCAGTTTATTGACGCTGAAATTAAAACTATTTATGATATTGCATTGAAACTTAAATACCCGGAAAACTTTTATATAATGTGGCATGGAAAAGAGCTAGACAAACATTTTTTTTCAACTAATGACAAACTTGAATTTAGTAAGCATAACATTCTAAAATTTCCCTATGTTGAAAGGTTTTTAGATATTCCTAGAATTTTAAAGCTTTCTAACATAAATGTTGTTTTCAGTAATATTAATGTCAAGAGTTTAATAATAAAAAATTCTCCTAAATATCTTCTAGGCTGCATATATGAAATTCCTTGCAAAAAGTGTGATAAAGTCTATTACGGACAAACCTGTAAAACTCTTTCACAACGTCTCAAACAACATCAATATTCTGTGAGAACTGGGCAAATATCGAATGGATTATTCGTACATATGAGAGATTTAGACCATCCTATTAACTGGAGTCAAGCAGAGCCTTAATCCCATGTAATGACACAGTTAAAAGGATATCATTGAATCTTGTTTCATCAAGTCAAATAATAGAAATGTTCTAAATTTAAGTCTTGGTTTATTTAAACTTGATGCTTTCATTATGAAAAAAGTTGTAGATAAGCAACAAAATTAATATATTCAGTTTTTACATGTTTTGGACTGTAAAGGTACTTTGTAATTTCAGTTAGGTTTGTGACGGTGTGATATCCGATAATCCTGGATTATCTCTTAATTATTACCCTTTTAACAATTAACCATCTGGTATTCTTGATCTTGTTTTGTACCTGAGACCTTTCTCTCTAGTTGTACTTCATTAACTTCTTGACAATGTCTGAGTAAAGACGAAAGCGCTTGGATTTCTGACTATCATTTCCTGTGGATTCGCTATATATATATATATATATATATATATATATATATATATATCTATATATATATATATATATATATATATATATATATATATATATATATATATACATATATAGTACTGGTAATCTTCTTAGGCACGAAGATATAGTAATTCAGTTGTATTCCACATAGGAAAATGAAAAAAGGTATATCTCAGAAAATGCCCAACAGTTTCTTCCCGTCCTCCAATGGACCTCTTCTTGGAGCGTTTATTAAGGAAAGAGATAAAGTTTACAGTGCATGCGGCCAAGAAAGGCCCTAAAAATGTTTTTAAACATACAGTTACCAAAAACTAGCAGTTTGAGCTACAAACTATTGACATTATGACCCTCTTGCCAATTTTTCAAGTGTGCTGATTTTACCTTGAGATTTAAACCACTTAGTCGTCATCCACTACCTGTTTTTATCATTAAACGAGCATGACAGAATCCTTCTTAGGACACTTAGCAGCTATATGCCCATTTTTCCCACAACGAAAGCAAGTTACCCTGCCCTGGTACTTAGCTTTAAAATGCTTTTGGGGAGAAGCAGGACCACTCTTAACTTGATTACCATCATTAGCAGTTACATTAACCCCACCCCTGTAGGCAATTTACCAGTTTCATAACGCATTATTTATTTACCTTTAACAGCAGGCTTAGAATAACTACGGTGTGTTAACACGTACTCATCAGCTAACCGAGCAGCACTCGCTAAATTGTCAATTTTCTTTTATTTAAGAAATACAAAGGTCTTTAGGTAAATTGTGCTTAAAATTTTCCAATAAGATTAACTGACACAATTTAGCATACTCACTCTTGACATCGCTGGATCTCAACCAATTTTCAAAATGCTTCTCCATTTCACGAGCAAACTCCACAAAAGTTTGATTGGAGGATTTTCGACTGTCACGAAACTTTACTTTGTAGGCTTCAGGAACCAATCTCAAAATAAAATCCTTAAAATGGCTTCTTTCACTTTAGCATAATCTTGACTATCTTCCAACGACAGAGAAGCCCAAGCCGTTAGAGCCTTCCCGGAAAAAAAAAAGCAGTCTGAGCCATGGAATGCCCACCTATCCTCACGTCCACTTGAAATTTGCCGCTACCTTCTCAAAAGCTATGAAAAATTCTACGACGTCACTCTCGTCAAACTTTGGTACGTACTTCAACATACGGGAATCTTCATTACCAGAAATAGGAGATCGGGAACCCGTCAACCTGGCCAATTCCAGCTCATGATCACGTTTCTGCTGTTCATTTTCTAACTGCTTCATACTAAGTTCATGTTCACGCCGTTTCTGTTCATCTTCAAACTCTAGTTTTTTTTCTAACTGCTTCATACTAAGTTCATGTTCACGCCGCTTCTGTTCATCTTCAAACTCGAGTTTTTTTAAATCCAGTTTCAGTCGAAGTTTCACTACCTCACAGTCTTCGTCGATTTCTTCCTCTAAAAGCTTGAAGTCAACGTCCACTCCATCCGGAGCAAAATGCGCTATGATACCTTTCCGTTATGTCATCATTAGTACTACCTAACCGTAAACTCCAACTGTAATAATCCGACACAACCAGCAGTTCCGACTTTTTAATATTAAACAATTTACTACGCCAATCGTCTCTCCTAAGAAAACGAGCGGCATCGTCATTAGTTTCAATTTCCATGTTTTTACCATTAATTACACCATCCAACCTAATGACACTGCTGAAGATCCCGCTGAGGATGCCACAAATATGTTACGGACCAATTCTTAAATACTTAAAAAGTTTATTGCCGCCAGATTCAGGCGCATAACATATTTAATTTATTGTCCTTTTATCATATTATATTTATATAGCTTTAGCTGTAATAATAATGATCTTCAGCAGTAACATTAGAGTGGAATAATAAAACATACGAAAACATTTTAAATAATTATTAACAAAAGAAAAACCCAATAACATAAACTTATTAATGAAAACGTTACAAACAATCCAAGTGAAAGTTACAATAGTTAACTAGGCAATGAAATTCTGAAAATTACAGTTTCTTAAACGGAGGGAGGCAAGTATTATATAATTAATAATACTGATCCAAATGCCTCAGGTGGGGACACCACACGGGAACATCTGCAAGAGGGACAAATCACGTGGTTGCTACCAACAATCAACAACAGGGCTAACTTCCTCGTTGAGACTAATCCTCATTAACTATACATCGTCCGGGATTATATACCGTGCAAGTTCATTGAAGCATTCAGCTTCCACAAAGCGCGCTTTCTCCATAAATTCGCTACCCTCGTAGCCAACGATGCACGATTCCCAGGTCGACCACCGAAGTATAGCCAAAATCACGCTCGCAACACACAACTACTAGAACGTCCACCCTCTTCTACTGCAGAGTTCGTGTCCGCCTGAAGTATACCTCACGCCTCCAACGTCACCTGCTGTAACAGTAATATTGACATATAATTAGGGAACTATGGTATTTGTAGAATAGGTAATAACCCAAAGCAGTAGTTTTGGAAAGAACTATTTCCTACAAACTATCACGGGATCGTAACAGAGACATTTAAATACCGGGGGGTTATCTGAGTCAGTTGTCTGTGAGACTTGAACTGTTATCATTCCATTAATTATCTTGTAAGAACTTGAATTATTCAACAAATACTTTACTTTGAATGAACATATGTATTTTTGTAACTCCGACTCTAATATAATGACCTGATGGAATGGAGAGAGAGAGAGAGAGAGAGATGAGGAGAGAGAGGGAGAGAGAGAGAGAGAGAGAGAGAGAGACGAGAGAGAGAGAGAGATGTGCAGTGATCGCTTTGAGAGAGAGAGAGAGAGAGAGGAGGACTAAGGGTTACCAGTTCGCCTAACGCTATGGCTAAAACGCATACCAAATATTAAAGCTAGTGGCGGGGCGATGCGCTTCGCTGGTAAAATATATACATATATATATATATATATATATATATATATACTATATATAATATATATATATATATATATATATATATATATATATATATATATATAAAGGTATAAGCCACGAAGGAAAGATAACAGAGGAGTTTCTGAAAGAAAGGAAAGGTTGTATAAGTGACAGATAGGGATTATAAGGAGGTTAGTACCTAGAATCCAACACACCTGGATAATGAGTAACCTTTCCAAACAAGCATAAACATGGGTACAATTTAAGAACAAAAAGATTAAGTCCAACTGCTCAGACATAGGGATAAGACAATTAAAGGATTATACAGGGTAGCAGCTGACCACATTCAGATCTTTGATAAACAAAACCTTTTCACAAAACATATTAAACATACATATACAAAGAAATTATCTCTAAGGCAACTAATTTGTATTTAAGTCTGTAATTATATCTTTGAGGTCATTCTTAAACATGTTACAAATACAAGGGTCTAGATGAAACAGGCCACAACGAATATTAAAATTACAATGGGAAGTAAGTTGTATTATGGCAGATTAAAACAGCATAAATATTCTGTCAAAACTGGGCAAACATCTAATGCAATATTCATTCATTTAAACGGAAACAACCAACGGATAAATTGGATTGGTAGTTCAGTAATTGCAAGATCAAAAGATGTCTTATCACAAAATCTTCTAGAATCTGCCATAATACAACTTACTTCCCATTGTAATTTTAATATTAGTCATGTCCTGTTTCATTTAGACCCTTGTATTTGTAACATGTATAAGAATGACCTCAAAGATATAATTACAGACTTAAATACAAATTAGTTGCCTTAGAGATAATTTATTTGTATATGTATGTTTAATATGTGGCTTATACCTTTATTTATGGATTTATCATGTTCCAAACTTTCGTGATTCAGTTATACATACATACATACATACACACACACACACACATATATATTCATACTCGAACTTACACACGTACATACATACATAATAGTGGTGTGTGTGTGTATCATTATATATATATATATATATATATATATATATATATATATATATATATAATATATATATATATATATATATATATTTCAGCATTTATACAGGCGAATGAACTTCTCTAGCCGACTGATTGCAGATTGCTGCTCTCTGAAAAGTTTGCAGAATCTCTGCCCGGGAGGTCGAAGAGTGGACGTGTTGAACAGTTTTTGCGTTAGCGTTACATTCTTCGAAATGACAATAATCAACACTCGGTGGACGTTCCACTCCGCTCGAAACATGGATTTTGAGGATGACCGGAACTATGCGAAAACGTGACTATGGCATGGATACCATGTGTTGCTTTGCATGGTCGTAAGGTGATGGGTGAAGCAATTTTATCTTCGTTAATCGAATTCGTGACGTGTCTGTGACGTAATGCTTAAGGAAAATGTCTTATCAGAGAGTTCGTGTGTTTGTCTATGGCAGTGGTTCTTAACCTTTTTATTACCACACCCCCTCTAAGAGTTAGTTCTTTCTTTCCCACCCCCCTTGCATCTATGAGTAAAATTCCTTTCCAAATGTAAAGGAACATAAAAATAAATGAGAAAGAGAAGGCGTCTCGAGGGATACGAAGGGAGGTCAATAATTACAAAACATGGTCAGCCCAACTAGCCTAAGTAGAGTAGTAGACTCTAGGAAAGCAACGTTATAAGGCGATACTTTTGCAACTTTTCATAAACTTCTGAATATTAGTTCTTCACTCTTGTTAAGAGAATAACGGATATAATTAGACCATTTTTTTCCATCTTACCCTAGGGCTCGTGCCTCCCTGTCATGGCAATTGCTTTATAGCAAAGAATTACGAGTTAAAGGAAAGGAAAACGCATGTTCAAGAAGTTCTGCAGCAAGAAGGCATTCACGCGTGTGTTGGAGGCGCCTGTTCTCATGATGGTTCTGGAATCGTCGGGCGTGGTGGGGAATGCAACAGGCGCCGAAGTGTCGTGAGAAACGCCGCGATTTCTGATGAAATACCTCGTCTAAATTCTTCTAAGAAGTTCCGGTAATCTCGGGAGTCTGTGACGTTCCCCATAGTCCCTGCCCCCAGAATGCCGTATAAATACGACGGACGAAAAAGAAGGCAGATCATCAGTAAGAACCACAGATCAGATTATCAGTGAGAGCTCAGCAGCAGAGATCAGAGATCATCAGAGAGTGATAAGAGAAGAAGGAAACCTACGAAGGATCAGAGATCACCAGAGAGTGATAAGAGAAGAAGGAACCTACGAAGGATCAGAGAGGAAAAGTCGCTTGAGAGAGTTTGGTTGAATTCTGGTTAAGTCGTCGTCAGGAGTGGACAACCGAGGCATTTCGACGTAGAGCAAGACTTCAGAGAAGAAACGTTCTTCAAGAGGTTTAGAGAAGTTCCTGCCCTTCGAGTATAAGGAATAGACATTGTTTTCTGCAATACAGAGTCAAGAAGACGTCTGCAGTAGCAGTTCTCCTTTTGTGAAGCCATCGCTTCGAGTCACAAAACTGGTCAGCAAGTATTTGAATTACCTCACTTCTTCCCCAGTTCATGCATTGTAAGATTTTGCCTTTTTTATGTAAATAGGAGATACCATTCTGCATTTATCTTTGTTAGTAAGCTTGTAAATAAACCTTCGTTGTGTTAGTGTTTCTTTCTATGTTCGTATCGCCAGTTTCAACTGTTGGTGTTGAATTCTTTTTGTTTATCATTATATCGAACTTGGAGCTGACCTCTCTCGGTTCGTAACAATGTGGTGACCTTGGCCAGTAATATTCAGCTTTAACAGTTTGAAACAGGGAGAATATAGAAAGAGCCAGAATGAGTGAGATGGTGAAAGAGTTTATTGAGTCAGGCAAGCTCCTAGGCCTAAAGGGGAATGATCTCCGTGAGTATGTTGGAAAGAAAGAAAGAGAGAAGTATGAGAGAGATGAAAGAGCGGCTGAGAGAAAGGAAAGAGCAGGCGAGAGGGAAGTGCAGCAAGCGAGAGAAGCAATGAAAATGCAGCAAGAGAAAGAGAGAGAAGCAATGAAAATGCAGCAAGAGAAAGAGGGAGAAGTAATGGAAATGCAGCAAGAGAAAGAGAGAGAAGCAATGAAAATGCAGCAAGAGAGAGAAGCAATGAAAATGCAGCAAAAGAGAGAAATGTTGGTAATGCAGCAGGAAGAAAGAGAGAAAGAACGTATGCATGAGTTGGAAATTGCTCAGTTAAGGGAAAGTACTCGTAACAGTCGGACAGGCGAGAATGAAAACAAAGCTGATACGTTAAGTATGAGTGCAGTGCTGAAATTAGTACCAAAGTTTGATGAGGAAGATGTAACGAAATATTTCTTGTGTTTTGAGAAGTTAATGGAAAGAGTAGGTTCTCGTAAAGAAATGTGGACTTTATATTTACAGTCAGTTTTGAGTGGTAGGGCACTTACTGTGTATAGTTGCATGATGATTATGATATTGTGAAAGAAACTGTTCTTAGCACGTATAGGCTAGTACCGGAGGCGTACCATAAGGAATTTAGAAATTTGAGAAAGGATGAATTTATTGTGTATGTAGAATACGGTAAGAAGTTAGAAAGGCTGTTTTTTGATTGGTTAACTTCTGCTAAAGTTGAGGATTTTGATGGTTTGAAGAACTTAGTGTTGTTAGAAAACTTCAAAGATAACATATCCCCTGAGATTCAGCTTCATATAGAAGATAGGAGAGAAGTATCTTTTGCAGGAGCAACTAGGCTAGCTGACGAATATAGTCTAACTCATAATTTGAGCGTTAGTAAGAAACAAAATTATCCTTCGTCTGGTTGAGTACAAAACAGTAAAGGTTTCAGTTCTATTAATAGCAATGCGAGTAAAAGTGACTATTCCTGTTATACATGCGGAAAACCAGGTCATACGTCTAAGGTTTGTGAGAGTAAAATGGCATCTAGTGGCCCAGAATTAACTTGTTTCCGATGTAATGGGAAAGGGCATGTAGCGAGAAATTGTGCAGTAGAAAGGAAGGACGGTAAGAAACCATTATTGCTAGTTAACCTTTCGTCAAGTAGGAATGATGCAATGAGAGAAACTAGGGAAATCTTTGGTGAATTTCTGTCAGAAGACATAGTTTCCTCTCTTGTGTTCGAGAGAAGTGGTCTTGCTTCGAGACACAGGAGCTGCTGTCTCGCTGATTAGGAGAGAGAGTGTGCCAAACAGGGCAGAAATCAATTTGGAAGAAAAAGTCATGTTAGGTGGATTTCCTAACACTTGTGTTCTTGTAATCTCCGAACAATTAGTGGTTCCTAGGAAGCTTCGTGAGCTAGTTTTGAAGTTAGGACATGTTGAGCAAGGACATTTGGGAGTAAATAAAACTTTCAAGTGTATTAGTAGAGCGTACTTTTAGCCTAAAATGAAAAATGACGTAAAGAAGTATGTTCTAAGCTGTTATGAATGCCAAAATGCCGGGAAACCGAATCAAGTACTTCCCAGAGTTCCGTTGTGTAATATTCCTTCAGTAGGCGAATCTTTTGAGAATGTATTTATCAATATAGTCGGACCTTTGTGTGTAAGTAAGGGTAGAGAAGATTTCACAACTAATCTAGAGTATAATAAAAACAATTTAAGAGATGTTTGGCAACTAGCGAAGGAGAACGGAAGTAAAGGGGAAACTAAAGGGAAACATGATCTTAGAGCAAAAGAGAGAACTTTGTGTGTAAGAGATAAAGTTTTAGTACTAGTCCAGAAAGAAGGTTCCGCTTTGTCTTACAAGTTCGAAGGTCCTTTTCCAGTGTTAGCAGAGAGGGGAAATATACATTATGTAATTAATATGGGTAACAGTAGAAAAAAGTCAATGAATGTAAACTTGCTTCAGAATTATAAAGAACACCCCGTACCATGGCCACCGCCAGTGTTTGATGTGACAATGTTACTGAGAGAAATTAGTTTTGAGAAAACGCAAGAGGTGTTTCAGCATTTCAAAGTTTTAATCAGAGTTCGGAAAATGGAAAAAGTAAGAGGAAAGGATAATGTGATAGGTAATAGAGCCTCTCTAGAGATTTCAGAATGAGTAGCCTAGTGACCGTTTTCTGTTTTCGCACGAGTGAGTGTGTGAGTGGAGAAGCGTGCATGTTTGAATGGATTAAAGCTTTATGCAGAATTGTTCCCCTGCTGTTTAATTCTTGTTTCTCTTTAGAAAAAAATAAAATCAGTTGATTTCATTTTTTTTTTTTTTTTGGGGGGGGTTTTTTTCTTTTTTGGGGGGACGTGTCATGGTAATTATAGCAAAGAATTACAAGTTAAAGGAAAGGAAAATGCATCTTCGAGAAGTTCTACAGTAAGAAGGCATTTGTGTGTGTGTTGGAGGCGCCTGTTCTCATGATGGTTCTGGAATCGTTGGTTGTGGTGGGGAATGCCGCGATTTCTGATGCAATACCTCGTCTAGATTCTTCTAAGAAGTTCCGGTAATCTCGGGAGTCTGTGACATTCCCCATAGGCCCCGCCCCCAGAATACAGTATAAATACGACGGACGAAGTAGGAGAAGGCAGATCATTAGTAAGAGCCACAGATCAGATTATCAGTAAGAGCTCAGCGGCAGAGATCAGAGAACATCAGAGAGTGATAAGAGAAGAAGGAACCTACGAAGGATCAGAGAGGAAAAGTCGCTTGAGAGAGTTTGGTCGAATTCTGGTCAAGTCATCGTTAGGAGTGGACGACCGAGGCATTTACGTAGAGCAAGACTTCAGAGAAGAAACGTTCTGCAAGAGGTTTAGAGAAGTTCCTGCCCTTCGAGTATCAAGAAGAGACATTGTTTTCTGCAATACAGAGTCAAGAAGACATCTGCAGTCGCAGTTCTCCTTCTGTGAAGCCATCGCTTCAAGTCACAAAACTGGTCAGCAAGTATTTGAATTACCTCACTTCTTCCCCAGTTCATGCATTGTAAGATTTTGCCCTTTTTATGTAAGTAGGAGATACCCTTCTGCATTTATCTTTGTTAGTAAGCTTGTAAATAAACCTTTGTTGTGTTAGTGTTTCTTTCTATATTCGTATCGCCAGTTTCAACTGTTGGTGTTGAATTCTTTTTGTTTATCATTATATCGAACTTGGAGCGGACCTCTCTCGGTTCGTAACCCTCGCCAGGAAATTGCTGACGCCCCCCAGGTAAGGTTAAGAACCACTGGTCTATGGCATTACACGTTGCTAGAGAGGTGTCTACAGAATGATAGTTCAGTACCACGTTAGAATCTGCTCTTTTTGGAGTTGTGGGTGAAACTGTGAGAGACTGTGAGGATGGCCATAGAAAAGTGTGTAAGACATCTTTCTACCCCTTTTTTATCTGCGTTTTTTTTACAGAGACCTCTGTGAGATGCGCTAGTGCAGTGAACGTTTTCTTTACTCTGAGTAGTTTATTATTTGATGTTTCACATATTGTTGAGGTCTAATGGGGTCATGTTCTCTTTTTGACAGGAACTTTCCAATTTGATTAGGCCCTAAGAAAATGCTTGATTACTTGCGGGAAGATGCGAAGAGACTATATTTACTATGCGACATTTTATTTTAAGAATGAACATGTCAGTGTTCGAATGGAGGTGTTTCATTTTCTGTGAGTTTTTTTGGTATTACAGATTTTGGATTTGGTTCAATTTTCCATGTGTTGCTGGAGAACAATCTGTTCTCTCTATTTGTCAAAGATCTAGTTAATCCAAATTTCCCTGATAGACGGAACTTTCTTTGTTTTTCCTAAAATAAATTTTATTTTTGTAGCTCGGGGTTTCAATCAGTTGCTTACGTTAATCTGGAGTTGTCTCTGTGTGTATTCTCTCTCTCTCTCTCTCTCTCTCTCTCTCTCTCTCTCTCTCTCTCTCTCTCTCTCTCTGGAGTTCGTTTGTGTTTTTAACTATTTATCGACCCTTTGGAGTAAGTTTCATGATATTCCAAAATTCGTCCCTGTTTTGACTAGCTGGCTTATCCCATTATTTTAAGTAGTATTTGAGTTTTTCAGGCAAAGTGTCTTCAGTTTTTTTTTCTGATGCTCTATAACATAAAAACTAAGGCTGTCTGTGCTGTCACATTTTCAAACCAGATTTCTTCAGAAGTTGAGCTGAGTAGAAGTTCTCCATAATAGCAAAATCTCAGAATGGGGAAAAATGGATTACGTCAGTTCGTCTAAATAGGGACGAATTACTGGACGCATTTCCCCGGCTGTGTTGGAGCTGCTTTCCTTGTTAATCAAAGAATCTGACGCAAGATAGAGTATCATCTGAAAGTCACGGCAACATCCTGAATGAAATTTTCGAGTCTCTAATGCCAACAGAGCTACCGGAATTTTCTAGTGATTCTCAGTTCGCACTTTGTCCAAGAAAATTATCAAAATATAGTTTTTCATTACATTTACAAATCATTAGCTAGTAAACCGGAAAAAAAAAACTTTGTGGTCAAAATCCGGCCCGCAACACGCATTGTTTATTCAAAGCTATTCATGAATTTTTAAATGTCTCATGAATGAGGTATACTGCTACAACCATTTTGAAATCAACATGTACGAAAGAAAAAATTGAAGAGCAGTTTTAGGTGGACTCTCGCAGTTGGAATTATTTTTTTCTAAATGATTCTGGTATTTCAGGCTAAATTCATTATTCTACATTTAATGAGAAAATAATGAGAATCAACATTGTCGTCATTTTGCAACATTCATTAACAGACAAGTTATTCTTGTTTATGTCTGTATGTAGTGCATGTGCTGTTGAGAATGTATATGTAAAGACTGCATAAATGAAAGTTGTTTGCAATTATAACTATGCTCACAAATATATCGTTTTTCGAATCTGTGATGGTGTTTTTCGTTTATGTTCGCCGTATATTTTATCAAATTTCTTTTCTTCTGTGCAGTACGTTCTTGGATGCTTACGTCCTTTTAAAATTAGCAAGGAACTTTTACTCAAATTTCATAGGTGGCCTGTTGCTTCTGAAGTGAAAATTTGCAAAATGCATTTTCACAGAACCCTACCAATTTCCTCTCTCTCTCTCTCTCTCTCTCTCTCTCGGACGTGGTCTCAATTTTTTTGGCTCTTGTATTTCTGCATTCCCTGTTTCTGTGTATCTCGTTTTCCCTTTAGATCAGATTTCCCATTTAGTCTAAATAAACCGTTTCGTGAGATTGATTAACAATGTCTACCTGGTCTCCCTCGACATCACATCCAATCCCGGAGACTGAGTGAACCAACTCTCGAAATTAAATCCTGACTGATTTCGAGATGATGGTTCTCGTTAAATGGAGAATAGTCCAAATCACACAAGTGGAGCTGACTTCATATGACGAGCGCTGTAGCCTCGCAGACTGTCAGTGAAAATCTATGTTGTGTTTTGGTTTTGGTTTGGATCTCAGTCAGGATTTGTGGGATGTGAGTTTGCGTTATATGCTTCAGTTGTCTTCTCTTTGTTAATGTCGAATGTTGTCCGGTTTTTATTCTTTATGGAATTTAGTCCGATTTCACTTAAACAGTATGCTCTGCAGTCATACTACTTTGATACAAAGCTGTTCGAAAATGCGCATTAAGAAATAGCTTGGCTAGAAAGCAACTTTATTATAGATGGACCATAAATTAAAAGAGAAACAAATTAGTATAAAGTACATAGGACATTTTGATGGAAATTAAAAAGCCGAAGTATCAAAGACAATAGACAATACATATATTAATGAATGAACTACTAGAGAGAGGAGAGAGACATAGTCTGAGGTGATCCTAATTAGTTTTAGCTTGAGGGCATAAAATGAAAATATTTGATTTTAGGGGCCTCAAACGGTTGGAATCTGGCTTAAGCAATTTCACACCTGAGATATGAAATTGGTTGGACAACTATCTACATAGGTATAAGAAATGGGGGTAAATTGTAGCCTTCTACATCGGAGGTGTAGCCCTGTAATCTATTCTGTGTAATAAAATCCTAGTGGATTTTATTACAAAGGCGAGACATGACACAGCCACCCACTCCCTGCAAAGAGGTTTGTCCTGCCCGGGTGGTGGCAGGCTAGGCAGGGGGACAGGAGGGTAGGGGTGGCATCCACTCTTCTCCTGCAAGCCTGTTTGTTCTCCTAGGGTGGGGGCGGGGTAGGTGGGGCATTGGGGGTTCCGATCAAAATCCCGAAGCTTAAAATCCCGAATGTCAAAATCCCTAAACTTAAAATCCCGAATGAATTAAAATCCTGAATTATCAAAATCCCGAATCTTAAAATCCCGAATTATCATAATCCCAGTAAATTATCCATTTGTCTTAACCATCTCTGTCTCCCTCTCTTGTACGAGCTTGGGGCAATTACCATTTTAGGCTTCTTGTAACGATGTCTTTTAGTTTAGTCCGTTCCTGTGTTATCATAAAGTCACTTCTCCATTGTGGTCTACAAAATACTAAAAGCGTCAAGCCCATAACAACAATGGAAGAGATCTGTGAAATTGTTCCTTCGCAAAAAGGTTTTAATAAGTTAAATGCACATGGCTATTTGATGGTGAAAGAGAAAATTTAAACAATAGATACTACTGGTGTGAAAATAGGAAACTGCTTAATTGCAAAGGCCGAGCAACAACCATATTTTCAAATGGACAACATATTCTTAAAAAAACTGTAGACCACAACCATTCACCCAATGCAAGTGCAGCGAACGTTTCGAAGGTCATAGGTGAAGTAAAAAACCAAGCTAAAAACACAAAAGATGCCCCATGTCAGATTATACAATCGTGTACAACCACTGCTAACCCGGAAATTGTTCCATGTTTGCCATAAAAAAATGCACTTCGTCAAAAGATTAAAAGAATTCGGCAAGCTCATCATCTTCCAGAACCAAAGACTATCATTGATATAGAAGTTCCTCTGTTAGTGTAGAGAAACTAGCACATGCTTCAATGTGGATCATGGACGGAACCTTCAAAACTGTCCCCACAATTTTTTATCAACTTTACACAATTCATGCCCCTGTTTGCTCAGATACCTCTAGAACATATCCGCTAGTATATATTCTAATGACAGGAAAAAGTGCGTCACTTTATAAACGGTTATTTGAAGATTTGGTAGACTTTGCAGACGAGAATGGATTGTGTTTAAACCCTCGAATCATAATGACAGATCAAGAGTTAAGTGTAATCAAAGCCACAAAAAGTGAATTTGAAGCGGTTACCAATAAAGTTGGTTTTTTCCACTTTGGCCAGTGCATTTGGCACAGACTTCAGTCAAGTGGATTGGCTATACGATATGGTAACGACGAAAATTTCAGTCTAAAACTACGTCATTTGTTTGCATTAGCATTCCTTCCATCTGCTGAAATACCAGGAGCTTTCGATGAACTGAAACTGCATCTGCCTGATGAAGCTCATGAAGTAGTCGATTTTTTAGGGCTGTTTCCTTGTATAATAAGGCGCCCTATGAGGTAATGTTAGACTTGCGATAATCTTACGCTAAGTCGGTTGGTATTGCACTTCCATATTCACTGGAGTGTCTTGGGGTTTGTAGATCACTTACGAAGTCGGTATTATCTTCTTGGTTATGACGACGATGTGTTAAACTCATGATGATTTCCTTCTGATGTGAGGTTCTTAGAAAACACGAAGTATAAAAATACTTATATTCTCTGATATTACATAGTGAAGATCAAGTAGGATTGTACTGGTCTTCCAATGATGATAGCTTGATCGCTTCTGCCAATGATGATGGCTAATTCTATTCTCTCTACATGATAAAGCTTAGGTAAAGAGGTACAGGTCTTCTAATGACGATAGCTAACTCTATTCTGCCTGTCTACCATCTCGGCTACTAGTCATAAAGGAACAGACAGTAGCTCGAACATACGAACATACAATCAGATGACATAGTTACATACGAACATACAATCAGATGACATAGTACTAATCACGTAGGCCACTTGAGCTATAGGTCCCGGTGTTTGTCTCAAGCAGGAAGCTTGGACTAAAGTTTATAAACAATTGAATGACTACAGGTGACGGAATGTCAACTTAGCCTACCTTTATTGTATACGTCATCTTTAGCGTCTCTAGTCTGATCACATTCCTGCAAGGAATCTGGTTGACCTCTTTAGTTTTAGTCTTTTATATATATGGACTAACATTCCATATTTTTATTATGTAAACACTTACATTAGCTCGGTCAGCTACCAAAACCAACTACTGAATATTACTCAAACTTGACTTGCATTTGACTTATAGGAGTGTGATACAGACACTATGTGAAAATAGAAAGTACTTATAAGTAAAAAAAATTCATGGTATACACAAATACAGATTCAAGTAATAAAATATTAGACATAATATGCATATGATATTCGTAAATAATAGTGATCACGCGATATATACTGATACAGTTTTTCACTTCATCTCATTAAGATACATATGCTACAGAAAATACTAATGTACTCTGATAATCGCATAGAATGAAGATTAACATGATAAAAATCATATTTTATCTGATAAAAATTTCATATATTCATATATGAATTGATAAAAATTATTAATGTTTATGCTGATTGATTCGTTGATTTTTATGCTAACTGTTATACATCTGATTCATTAATCCATATACTAACTCATATATAACTGCAGATATTGGTAAGATAAGAGGTAATAGATTGATTATAGGCTACCTGATTTGTTTTATACATATGTATATGGATTCATATAATTATGATTAATATATGTGCACTTTAAATAGATTCCCATTGCGTACACACAAAGATATATTTAGATTCTGTTATTTATGATCATTTATATAATAGATTCCTATTGCGTACACGCAAAGATATATTTCGACTGTTATTTATGATCATTTATATAGGAGGTACATGATACTTTATATATATAGGATACATGGACCGAGGTTATACTACTTCACATTTAACTAGCGTTCGAACAACTTTTGTCGTCCATTACTACAGTTCCAGACAACCACCTATAGCCAAATGAAATGGCCAATTTCAATGGTTAAAACAAGGGGAAAATTGTCTGGCGGGGTCCAACGTTCTATTTCGGCCTCATACTTATTCTCTGCATCTTAAGCCACACGATTACGTTCGCGATGAATAAAATCATCCCAAGGACAAGTCCTTCGCCAGCAAAGTAGAGTTGAATATCCTTCGGGTCGTAATTGTCGGAAGTATGTCCCTTTTGTAGTCGATTTCCGACAGCCGCCGGAGCGTTCCGCATTAAAACGAGATTAACGACGGGATACGGTGTCGTCGAAGAAGTCCAAGAAATTCCTTTCACATTGTAGGCAGTTGTTACTTGACTGTAGTCGTCCGCTGTGACGAACGTTTTTGTGAAGTTGCGATGTGAAACTCTCGTACTGCAGGATACTGTAACCAGGTTCCATTAATCAGCCTGCAAGTGAAATTATACTTGTCACAAGGGCAAAGTAAATTCAGACGACATCCAAATACAGGGGGGGTGGAGAAAGCCATTAAGACCAGACTTAACCCACATGAATTCGCTGATATTTCTGGAATTCAAAAGAGAGCTGTACAAACTTTTTTATCCATGGCATTAATAATGAGTGAACCTATCCAGGTCTATGAGGACTGTAAAAAATATCCATAATTATAAAAAATAAACAGATATCATTACGAATCCCAAAGAAAATTCGGATATTACTGTAGTAAGTTACTAGACAAAAAGAAGTGGAAAACAGAGCTATTTGTAAGATTTCCAGGCAACATAAGAGTCAAAGAAAATATTAATCATGATTCTGTATTTCTCTATGCTAACTGAAATTAAGTTGTGATCAAATCTGATCCTATGTGCCCCTAACAAAAGTTTCATATTCAATTTTCTCGCGCGCATCCTCTGAGGTTAATTTGAAAAACTTTATTAATAGGTAGGAGATGCAACGAAAAAAAAACCACTATGTTAACTAATTTCTATTATAAACTTTGGGTTTTTCAAGAAAATGTGACATTTTCATGAATGTTTTACTTGAATTGTAATAGGCTAATGTTGCAAGTAAATATTTCATATCCATGACTTGATACTTCTAAATGTCTATGAGGTTCAGAAAAATTAATTCATTTTGTTGTTATAGAAATTCTATTTGCTTATTTCGTTCATTAATTTTAAAATGATTGCAAGTCCTTAACTAATTGCATTGCACACACGGATAAGAATATGTTATGTGGTATGTCATGTGACCTATGAACCACATGTGAAGTTCATGAGCTAAGCATTCCTTTCTCCAGTCAATCTGCTTCGCAAGCGGAGACGACACACACAGATGAAGCCTGTGTAAGCAGATTATTGAGGTTAAAGGAACAATGTTGATACGGCAATGATGGACGTCGTCTTCTTGGCAGGAGATTGCTCTCAGCCAGCTAAGAGTTACGTTACTTGCTGTAATAAATACAACTTTAGGATAAATTTTTTTTTTTTTTTTTTTTTTTTTTTAATACTCGACCCACACGAGAAGAATGTCTGAAAAAAAACAGTACCAAAATTGAACAATATATTAGTTTCATGTTGGAAATCTACATCATTGTAAATGAATGTAATTATGTTAAATTAAATATTCCTTATTCAAACTAATGAAAAAGGTTTCCATACAAATTCTATATATATTATTAGCCCTGTATAAGATTCATATAGGATTATTCCATAGATAACATTTTCACTTCTAGACTTAATGACTTTAAAATCTCTTTTATTTTATTTTATTTATTTTATTTATTTATTATTATTATTTTTTTTTTTTTCATTGACTACGAATATAAATCACCGGGACAGACAATATGTCAGTAGGTTTTGATATGTGTTTGAACTTTTCGCTTATTTGTCATTACTAAAGCGTTAAGTTAGAGTTCAAATCTTTTCGTGTATATATTTGGATATTTAATTAACCTATGGTTACGTTTTGCTTATTGATTTTATCGTGATTCCTTTTTTATTATAATTTGTAACCCTTCCGACTTCTTACGGAGTGTATTATATCGACTCCACTTGTATCCATATTTATTTTATTTTTTTATATTTATTTATATATATTTTTTTTATATATATTTGATAAATTAATGGTTGGCGTTGAATATGCGGAAGAGTGTTCTAGCGGCGTACCGTATAAGGCTACTTGCGGTATCATTTCTACAGATACGAGATATGAATGATAAAGGTATTTAAAACCGCGAGAACCGCTATAATCCAGTTCGGATCCAATATCCCGAGTTGTAACTCGTAAGACATTGACACTTTCTTATTTATCTCTTATTCTACCAAACCGATTGACTGGGTGATAAAATATGGTATTGGTTTTCATAATGGAACGGAATTCACACACGAGTTAAGGAGATTATTATTGATTTACACCACCCGAGTCAGATTATTATTGTGTTGAATTCCATATTTACTGATTTAGCACTCATAAATATTCCTAATGCACTCAATTGCGGTGTTTGTTTTTTGTTTTTTAGTGCTATTAATTCTATATAACGTGTCAAGGAACTATTAACACTAAGAAGTGTTTATTCCCTCTGTCAGACTCGTAATTCTGTTAATAATTCTACGTATATTCTTTCAAGGATTGATTTGGCACAGGATAGGCCCCTAAACTGACAGGTATCTTAGTGTATCCCTTGTTTTCATGACACGTTTTACAATTAGTTATGTGCTTTTTATATCTGTAAGCATTGTAGGCCAGTAAAATAGTGATTTGGCTTTCTGTGACATAGTAGGGAACCTGGATGACGGAATGCAACCAGTTTTAGGACGATTGGTATGAAAGAGATTATTACTACTACCTGTCGGTCCTTTAGTCACCTGCTGTGTTCTTCGGGTTTTCCTCGTCACGGACCTACATATATCTACATTTGAATTACATAATTCTGATACACATACTTTAATATACTTTTGCTTTAGGGTTTCTGCTCGAAGTGTTATTGTTTTTGCTTAGCCGCTGACCCTGTTTCCGTCCAAAGTGTTTATTGTTTTGCTTAATTGCTGCTGACTCTGTTTCCGTTCGAAGTGTTTATTGTTTTGGTTATGTCTGTCCTTGTTGACTCTTGCTTTGTTCAGTTTGTAACAGTTCTGCGCTCCAACCCAGATATTCAATGCTCGCGATCTCTTGGGTTAAGGAATTTTCTTGTTTAGAGTTCGGTTTTAAACAATAGGCACGGATGTTTCTATATTTTTTAGTCTAATTAATGGTTCTTTGCAGTATGGTGCGGGATTGCGGGATAATGCGTCAGCTATGATAATTGCTTTCCCAGGTAGATATCTTATCTTGGCTCCAAAGAACCTGAGTGATCATTTGTCACCGAGTTCCTTTTGGACTGTGATTAAAGCCTTTGAAAAACTCGGTAAAGGACTCATGTTCAGTAAGGACTTTATCAGGATAGCCATAGATTATGAACTTAAAATGTACTAGTGAGTTAAAGATACCTAGCCCTTCCTTGCCTTATTGCCTATTACTGTATATTTACTTTCAGAGGGCATTTAGTTTACGTGAAATAAAAAGCTATAGGAAAACTGTTTATCATATACTGAAGTAGTACCCCTCTTACCCCGTTGGTCTGAGGCGTCTGTTGCAATAAAAAAAATTTCCTTATTTAAATCAGGGATTTTTAAGTTAGGTGAGCTCCATTATTCCGCTTTTAAGATATCGAACGCCTGTTGATGCTTTTTAGACCATAATAAATCTACGCTCTTCTTCGTAAGATCTGTTAAAGGAGCTGCTATGATTGAAGAGTTATCTAATTTGTATACGATTGTAATACCCACTACAGTGCAAAAGTGCTGTATCCCCCTTTTTACCGTAATTGTTTAATAGAATTACCCGGGATTAAGTTATGAATAGCCGACACCTTATCATGGACTACTTTAAGACCTTGACTAGACACATTAAAACCTAGATAAACATGTTCGGTTTTTAAAAACTCACATTTAGATATTTTACTCTGAGATTATTTGTCTTTGTCTCTGTAGCACTAGCTCTAGTTATGTGAATGACTTCTAAGGTATTTAGAAAAGATTATAGACCAACCATATAAGCATGTAGGGTATCCCCTAAAAGTCTCCAAACACTATATTGTAATTGGGGCGCAACGTAAGCCGGAGGCATACGTAAAAATTGATAATGTCCCCTGAGTGTGCTGAAAACTGTGTATGAGGTACAATCACTTAGGTAATGGTATCTGGTAAAAGCTTTCAAGTAAGTCCAAGCTAGTGAAAAATTTATTCTAACCTAACAGAGATAAGATGTCGTCGGTACATGGCACTGGAAACTATCGGGAGTCGTTTCCTTGTTTAAGCGACAGAAATCTACGCAGATACGCCAAGTCTGATCTTTTATGGCATGACGTTTGAGGAAAAATTATATGGGCTATTTGATTTCCTAATGGCTCCTATTACTAACATTTTTCAACTTCGTCATTTATCTCTATTTTGAAATTGCATTGAGAGTCTATACGAAGGTACATATATAGCTTTATGTTTGTCCTTAGACCGTATTTTGTGTTAAATTACATCCGTTTTTTTTTTTCCAGAGATCACTCGCTAGTGGAGAAACTTCCTGGTATTCAGATAAAAGATAAAAAAAAAGTTTCTGCTGAATCACCTCTGCTTGAATGACTTTACGGATATTACTTTAGATAGAGTATAAGGGAGATTCATCTACGACTGATTGGGCGTGATTAAAAATTAGCAACAATAAAAAATGCGATATTTATAACTTCCGTATCCACGATATGTATACGTTTGTGGATCAAAGATTTAACTTGTTGCTGCTAGTCAACCGTGTCTAGGGCTTTGTTCGCTGAAATCGTTATATTTCAGAGTGTCGGGAAGGATTAAAATTTCATTTCCCAGCAAAGTCTTTTTACATGCACTAAGACATTTGAGGGTGCATGCTTCTCGAGATTTTGCGTGCAAACTACGACTGCGGTTGTGGGAGAATTCTGTTGGGTCATTTGAACAATGTTTCGATTTATGAGACAAATGTATAGTTCCTTTATATAAGTTATTATTTGATTAATTGTCTCTTTTTTTTTTTTTTTTTTTTTTTTTTTTTTTTTTTTTTTTTTTCAAAACTGATTTTAATATGTTTGAAGGTTTATAGGATTTTCCTTTGATAAAACACGCCTTATTTTTGCAGGATGTAAGATAATATTTTGTATACCCCTAGATGGATCTTACAATTACATAGATCAGATCAATGTTTTTTATAACTATAGAGGTATCTGTAAACGCTCGCTTATCCGGACTTCTCATTAGGGAAGTTCGAACAACAGACGGTGAGTCCGTAAATACAGGATATTACGTTTACTAAAGGATTAAAACAAGATATTCTAATTTTTACGGCGCTTACAGTCGGGCTTAATCCACCACTACTTATAATAACTTATTATATTAAAATTACTAGAACCTGCTCTGATTACTTGATGCGGTCGTGATATTCATAGGAAAATTCCTTTTTAATTCAAAAAGATATTGGCATGTATGATACAACATCACTTTTCCCCACTCTGCTAGAGTCGCTTATTGTGTGGAATTTGCTTTGCTTTGAAAACTCGGCAGATTTAACTAACCTTGACCGCTTGACTAGATGACGTAGTAACCAAGTATGCTTTAAGCACGATTTGTTTGTTTCTGAAAGGGCTACTGTTTACCTATTTCTTTTTGTAATAATTAGGATCCTTCTCTTTATTACCATCGGCAACGTATTGTATGTTTTTAGCACTATGTTGGCTGCTAAGTTAACATTAATAAACAGCAACGAACGTATGAATGACGAACTATAAAAGAATTGATCGATTACTATTAAAATAAGTTATCTCTACTGCGGTTATCGTGTACTTGCTGTTGTTTACTTCATTCTTTGCTAAAATTTGAAATAGTGAGGGATCCTGGTCAGCGCATTTAGCCTAATGAAAGTTTTTATAGACATGTTATTCCTTGCAATCCAGCCATATTTTTCAAGTTAAGTTGAGTCATTGAGGTTCGATATTTTATATAACTCAAAAAACTCAGGCTAAAACTGCGATCGGGACTTTGCAAAGGAGCATTTATTGTCATGACCCGAAATAGTGTTACCTCTAATTTATCTAGATTTGTACGGGTGTTCCACTTGTTTTTGTGTGTTTTCTAATCACTACGGTGCTTAACGACCTTATCCATGCATCTGTATAAATACAAGACGTCCACTGCGTAAACGCATATTCACTGTTTAATATGATTTTTTACGTAATGGATTAATAATCACCCAAACTGATAAAATTAACATATTATAGATTATGATATTTCAGTAGAACTTCTGGAACAGACACTCAAAGATAAAAAACTCGCAGTAGCGAAATCTCAATGATGTAGATAATTTTTGTAAAAAAGTAAGATTAAGAATGTCTCGTAACTTCAGCCACAGGAATTAATGAAAATTCGACCTGCAAAGCAAAAACAAACACTCCAAAAGTTACTCCAAAATGAATAAAAAAATTGTACTTAGCTTGCTTTTGTGGGAAGTCACGGTGTTCCGATAACGACACACGGCCTTGGTCCTCCTTCTCTATTTAGCGGATGACCTGGTTTTTGGCTTGAGTTTCCCCCGTGCGCGATGTTTGGATGATTCGAGCTCTTGTAGATCCGATGCTGCAGACGCGTTCGGTTTGTTTCTTGAAGTGCCGGAAACGCTCAATAACGATGTTTTCTTAAATGATTCTAATTAGAGACGAAGCTTGCGTTGCCGTAGGAAAAAGGACACGTCGGGTTTGTTCTTGAAGTTATTCACTAAACGATGATACTAAGTTGCTTGAAGAATCTGTTGCTTTCGTCGTCGTTGAAGAGTTCTTATATGATACTTCATTATTCTGGTTTTTCTTCGGAGAAGTTGTAGAGTTCTTCTGGACCGCTGCCACCACTTTTAGGGCAGTTTCCTTGTATAATAAGGCGCCCTATGAGGTAATGTTAGACTTGCGATAATCTTACGCTAAGTCGGTTGGTATTGCACTTCCATATTCATTGGAGTGTCTTGGGGTTTGTAGATCACTTACGAAGTCGGTATTATCTTCTTGGTTATGACGACAATGTGTTAAACTCATGATGATTTCCTTCTGATGTGAGGTTCTTAGAAAACACGAAGTATAAAAATACTTATATTCTCTGATATTACATAGTGAAGATCAAGTAGGATTGTACTGGTCTTCCAATGATGATAGCTTGATCGCTTCTGCCAATGATGATGGCTAATTCTATTCTCTCTACATGATAAAGCTTAGGTAAAGAGGTACAGGTCTTCTAATGACGATAGCTAACTCTATTCTGCCTGTCTACCATCTCGGCTACTAGTCATAAAGGAACAGACAGTAGCTCGAACATACGAACATACAATCAGATGACATAGTTACATACGAACATACAATCAGATGACAAAGTACTAATCACGTAGGCCACTTGAGCTATAGGTCACGGTGTTTGTCTCAAGCAGGAAGCTTGGACTAAAGTTTATAAACAATTGAATGACTACAGGTGACGGTATGTCAACTTAGCCTACTTTTATTGTATACGTCATCTTTAGCGTCTCTAGTCTGATCACATTCCTGCAAGCAATCTGGTTGACCTCTTTAGTTTTAGTCTTTTATATATATGGACTAACATTCCATATTTTTATTATGTAAACACTTACAGATTGGTTTGAAACTAATTATGTGCATGGCAGAATAAGAAAATATCTGCGCAACGGTGCAGCTGTTCGATCGCCTCCATTGTTTCCACAAAATTTGTGGTCTCTGTATGAATGCTTCCAAAGTGGATTTCCTCGTACCCAGAACAATGTCGAAGCATGGCACATGCGATGGGAAAATTTAGTAGGCAATGCGCATGTCGGTGTTTATCGCATAATTGGTAAGTTTCAAAAAGAGCAGCAGCGCGTAATGAATGAATGTGAACGCATTCTGCGAGGCGAGTCTTGTCCAAAAAGAAAATGATGTGTTATCCGTCGTGAAGAAAGGATACAAAATATAGTTAACGATCGTGAAAACCGACCAGATCTTATGAACTATCTTCGGGCTATTGTTCATTATCTTTCATTTTAAAATATTTCCATATTCTAGTTTTAAATGTTTTAATGTATTCTCAATGATTCAAATTCTGTTTTGTAAATGTGTTGAAATAAAGGTATTTCTTCTTTTACTTTTTTGTTTTAAGTTTCCCCAGAAAGTTAATCCTTTAATGATGTCGGACAAATCCCTGGTTTCCTTGCTATGGGACAATTACTGGTAATTTCAGACAAACGAATATATGAAAAGAGAGAGAGAGCGAGCTGGCAATGGCCTAAAACAAAAACAAAAAATAAAATAAAATATAGCCATATTCAGTAAAATACTGAATAAGGAGATAGAACGAAGTACAGGGTGTGTAAGGGGTATGTAATTGAAATTATAAAATATACTGTAAATCACCTAGATAGATAGGAAATTACACAAAAAAGAGAGCGAGAAAAAAGAGAGAAAAGAAAGAAAGAATAAAAAAAAGAGAGAAAAAAAAAACTTAAGGAATGGAGAATGGCTATAGTTTTCGGGATTCTGATCTTTCGGGAATCTAAATTTCGGGATTCTGATAATTCAGGATCTTAATACATTCAGGATTTTAAGTTTCGGGATTTTGACATTCAGGATTTTAAGATTCGGGATTATGAACCAAACCCGGGAATTGGAAGGGTAGTGGAGAGACAGCAGCGCCGAGTTCCAGAGCGCATTACGCTCACCAAGAAGCTTGGTTACTGACCCTAGGAAAAAGTTGAAATGCTTCTTCAAGCTTATGAAGCCAGGGATGTTAAAAAAATTCTTGATAATCTTGATGGCAAGGATGGAGAAGGTCCTAAAGGTTTCTCCACTTTGTTTTATAAAAACAGTTTCTTGTGTGTTGTCGTCCAAGATAAGTAGATTCTATAGAATTTTATGTAAACCTAGTACCTTTGCGGATGAAAGTAAGATTAGCAATACAGTGACTGTTCCAAAGAATAGCATACTGCTGTAACTAGAGGCCAAATTCAATTCTCCCTGTGCTCTCCAAAGTTGAAGAAAAACTTTATTTTAAGCCACTATATAAATATGTGGAACCTAAAGAAATGTATGCTAATAGTCACCAAGTATATCAGAAGCAGTTAGGTACCTGCGATGCTCATTTAGGTTTAACATGTCATTTGCACGAGAACCTTGATAGAGGTTTTGCAGCGAAATTCAAATAGATTTTAATGCTGCTTTCGATTTAGTAAATCACAAGGCACATATTTATAAACATCAGAATCTTGAATGCGGTGGATGTTTTAGGTTTACTTCAAGATTTCCTTAAAAGCAGGCAGCAATGAGTTACTGTAGATGAGATCATTAGTGAACCAAAACCTATTGTTCCTGGAGTTCCACTGGGCAGTGTTCTTGGCCCCCCTATTTTTTTAGTGTTTACAAGTGGTATGGTTGTTGGCGTGGAAAACTAAGATTGTTCAATATGCCGATGATGCGGCACTTGTGGGCGTTGTAAAGTCTTCACTTATGAAAAATTAAGCTGTCTTCAGTGTCAGTCGTGACTTGTGTGGATCAGTGACTGGTGTAGTCGGTTGGGTATGAGGCTGAACTCCAGTAAAACGCAAACACTATTGATCAGCAAATTTCATAGGGATTTTTCACACCCCATCATCTCCTTCAGGTGGACGGAATTTTTCTGAATGACTCTGAAGCTTTAACTATTCTATGCTTAACTTTTGAAAAACATCTAAAGGAAGTGTCGGCAAGTGCCGCACGAAAATTAGGTATAGTACGAAAGACCTCATATTTTTATCGGTGATAAAATCAAATCAACTTACTTTACGCTATTTGTCCCTCCTTTACTAAAATACTTTTCTCCGGTATGAATGTCCGATTCTGACAGATTTATCTCTTGAGAGTAGTTCGTGGTGGTAGGTTTCTTTTTCCTAATATCAGCAGTTATGACTTGGACCATTGATGGATAGTCTCTTGTTTGTCAGTTTTTCATAAGTTGTATGTTAATAGAGATCTTTCACATTCTCAGTTGATCCCTAATCCTTTATTCCTTACACCGTTGGACTGTGGAACAGTCTCCCTGAAGATGCCGTGGAATTTATGTGGTGTCAGGCAAATTTCTCGAAATCAATTGCGCGAAGGTAAATTTCTCGAATTCAATTGACCGAAAAATAATTTCTCGAACTATCATTTTCTCGAATGTCAATTACTCGAAAACAAACAAGTAAATTTCTCGAACACAATCGAAAGTATCCCATAAGCGCCAAGACCAATTTATAAAGAGGCCATTAGCATTCCAAGCGTAAATTTCTCGAACACAATCGAAAGTATCCCATAAGCGCTAAAGACCAATTCCTAAAGAGGCTAATATTAGCATTCTAAACGTTTCTCATTCTGTTTACAAAATTCTGAATTGAGTTTTTCCTGTTATATTTTTCTCCAGTAGTCTCAACCCATCAAGATGGAAGCAACGTATGTTGAGAGTGAAAAGGGAAGGAAGAAATTATGTTTAAATGGATATTTATATATCAAGGACAAAGGAGTAAATAACAAAATTTATTGGAAATGTGAAATGTGCAAGAAATTTAAATGTTCTGCTCGTGCTATCACCTTCGATGATAATATAGAAAAAGAGAGTGGTGACCACAATCATGCAGGAGATGGGGCTAAAGTCGAAGATGCCAGAGTCCAAGAAAAAGTGAGAGAGGATGCAACCAGTAGTCGGGATACATCCCATTATACATAGAGTGTCTTGTGCTTCAAAGGGGGTAAGTGAAACTCCCATCAATATCAA